>NW_026931739.1:0-4946 GCF_032062105.1 Saccostrea cuccullata
AAAATGCAGCTATGAATGCACAAGACGAGAGTATTTACCTGGATAATTTGGAAGCTTATTTCAATTTCAAAAGTAAATTTAGGAATCAAGGGCATTTAAAAAAAAAACACTCCAATTAATTTCAGATAACTCTTTATAAGAACCCCCCGGTCGTCTTCATCTACCGGCAAAAGCCTACATAGAAATTATTAATCATATGCTACCACAAAGGTATACCAAGAATAATTTACACTTACATGTGGATGTTATTACAAAAAAGGGAGATAAAGGGGCGTGGCAGATGGCTTTGTGCATATTTTATGTTCAAAAGAGAAATCTCAATTGCACAAATACAGCATTACTGCAGTAAACTTATCATTTATTAATAAATCACATACTGCATATTCTTCTGTGGCATCTTTGAGACTCGGAACAATCGAGGGCCTGCAAGAAAAATTAAATTATTTGTATAATTACATGTATCACAAATTAATTAAAAGATGGCACAAAAATGAGTTGCTCTCTTTTGAATGACTTCGAACATAGTATGTTACACTATGCAAAGTGTAAAAAAAGGAACTTTGACCGATCAAAAAAGAAAAAAGAAACCAAACCTATTGTAAAATCAATTTTTTCGATGGGTCAAATTTTCGTGGTTTGAGGAAAATACATTACTACATAGGGATTTGATTTCGTGCTTAAAGGATTGTTCAATAGAAATATACATGTATGTTAAAAATTGCATTTCGTTGTGGACATAAATTCATGGGTCAATCCATACTTAGAAAACCCCTAAAATTGACACCCCACGAAAATAAATGATTTCGCAGTATTTATAAACAATTACAAATCAGTATTGACCAGAGAGACGGAATATTCCGTAGTCAAGTTCAGCATAGATATATCGGCGGTACAATTGGTTACCAATTAAGTCAGTCAAAGCACGACCGATAAGAGTTTTTAATAGCTAAATAATTCTATGATAAAAAACTTGGTGTTTTATTGTACGCTGAGCTAGTAATTACGTACATTCGTATAACCAAATCATTCCCATTCCAATGACGAGCCCCGATGTAAACCAAAAATTTTGTTTGGTGAACCTCTCAACGCCAAATTTATGATAGGTAGTGTCAGCTAAGTAAAATGTGTATATCTTTACGAATTTTTTTATTTCGCAAGTGATTTAAAAACCTTCCAATTCCGCCTGCTTTTTTTTTGTCATTCACATCAAGGATTCTTCTTGTATTTTTTGGCTTCATGCTTTTGGAAAGTCATTTTTAAGAAAAAAAAATCTATTCAAAAACCAGTGATGTAGATAGTGCGTAAAAAATCTTTGAAGAAACTTTTTACGCGTGTCAAAATAGGAAGAAAATATGGACACCGTTTCGAGGAAGCGGGGAAAAGCATAAATACAAGAAATAATATTCAGGCGTAAATCCAAGGTTTCTACAATCCTTGGATATTTAACCCTCTGCATTATCTTTCTCAAGCAGAGAGCTACAGTTCCACATGTGAAGTATTTACGAAATACTGAATTAAAATTAGGCTGTTGAATTTCCTGTAGCATCTGCCACTGTGAGTACCTTATATCTTTTGATTTTACTTGGAGCATACTCTTAAGAATCAGATGAGACGTACGTTGGGAGGTGTAAGAAAGTATTTATGGGATACAAATATGTAACAAAAAAGAAAGATGACGATGTGAAAATTAACGTAATAATAAAGGAAAATGAATTTATAAAATAAACAAAACGATTTTTTGATAAAGAAAATTCCTATTTAGCATGTTTACACCCATTCTCAATATAAGGGCACAAATGCCTCTCTGATTTTTTAAAAAATGAAGTTCAAGATAACAATTTTTCTATCAATTACCTTTGAAAGAAAGTATCTGAAGATTTTGTTTCCAGATTTTTTTCATCAAATTATAATACATGAAATAATGACAAGACGATAAAGTCGAGGGTAATTTTATTCAGAAATGTAGCTTGAAATGTACGTTACTCTTTCTTCAATGTCCAAAAAAATATTTCAAAAAAATGTAGTCATTAAAATCACAATTGTAATATCTCATCTTAACACTAGCACATCCTTCCAACTCTGTCATCAACATATTTTCGCGGCATACGAACGTGCGTTTGATTTTTCCTTTCAAAAAACAAAGGTTACTTTTTGATCCATATGTGTGAAAACATTTTTAAATATATATGCTTTAAATTCTTCTCTCTGTTTTGTTAATAGTCTTATCAGTTTGGAATCTTGTCATTTTTAATAGATACTGGAACCTAACATGTACATGTAGTAAAATTCTATTTTAAAGTTACTATCTTTTTTAACATATATCCATGCCGATTTAGAAAACTAGGTAAATGTAACGTACATTTCAAGATATATTTCTGTTTAATAAAAAGCTTTAAAATTCATCCAAAAATTCATCGTTTTGTTTCAGTTTATTCCAAAAAAGATTCTTCATGAAATCACATTGTGTTATATGTCACAATCACCACTATAAAGACACAATTGCCTCAGAATATGAGTAGGTAACGTACATTTCAAGCTTGTAATAATATGTAAATTAGTAACAAGAAAATATTGAAAAAAACAATTATTGACATAAAAAACATATCAATGAAGCGTTTTAAGGCAGTAATATAAGAAATCATAATGTAACAAACGAGGTTATTGTCATCAACTACATGAATGTCACGTCACTTCGGTAACGTTCATTTCACATATTATTGGGGAGTCCCCTCCACCTCAGTTCATGACCATTCTTTTGTGCTGTTTCGCTGAAATGACACCGGTCGTAGCCTAGTTACTTCTAACTGTGTGCAAGGTTACAGACAAAAAATATAAGAGTCAGATGTATTTTGCTATGATCTTACAAATGTTCGTGTTTTGCTCTTGAAACTTAACATAAATCTATTCCGAATCTATCCATCGACAGTCTTGTTAACAATTTCATTTAGTATGTTGCAACATCGTTTTTCTAAACACAAACATACTTGCTTTTTAGCAGATCTGGAAAATATAACCCAAAATGCAATGATTCAAACAAAACTGAGTATTCAGTATTTGAAATGTACGTGACCGTCTTGTGTTCTGGGTTTATTTGTTTTGTTTCTTTTTCTTTTCTTTTTTGTTTTTTTTTACCAATTATAAGCCTATGCATACCTTGTTTTAAATTATCAAAAACAATTCAATTAATATTGACGAAAAGTCGCACATGAAAAGTAAACAAACTGCAAAAAGGTTGCCAAAGATGAATTTAAGACACTTAGAAATAAATTTTCTAGCATGTGGTAACAGTTTAAAACATTTACGAGGATTGGGGTGCATTTAGATGTGGCCAGTTGTCAAATGGATTGTAACAATAATTTTGTTTCGCTCGTGTAAACGCAATTCATTGACTAAATTAAAAAAAAAATGTCAGTTAGAAATAAGTAAAATTTACGTTACCATACGTAACGTACATTTCAAATATAAAAATCAATTCTCTTCCACAAGCATACGTTAGACGCGCAATATAATGATACTATTTGAACCTGCATATCATAAGAAATGCATCATACAGGTTTCGTATTCAGAAATATATACCAGGTATCAAAATTATATTACATAATAATTGACCTTAATATATTTTTTTCCTCAGCAGAGACGTTTCTTTTGATTAATTTTGGGATTTAGCCGACCACCAAACTTTGAAACTTTCCGTTGTGTACACATTAGAGTGTGTGAAAGTATTAGAATAAATGAAAATTAGTGCGAGATTCACTTAATTCGAATTTCATGGTAACGTACATTTCAGTCACGTACATTTCAAATGATCATTTTTCATGTAAAAAATGATTTTTAATTATGTTAAGCAAAACGTCTTTGCCAGTTTACAAGATACAAGGGGTTGCTTATTCAGAGTCGTCTCATATTTTCTACTTAATATGTATTCTTAATGGAATAAGATAGGTAACGTACATTTCTTTCTTATCTCTACGATTGAAAATGTCTTTCATTCCGTAAACATATTTATAAAAGTTGCTCAAGTTGTTCAATTTCATGTTACATTATCTAAGTAGGAGTAATTAATCCTTTGGAATTTCAAATTTAGCCCATCAATAAATAAAGGAGAACAAAACTATCAGGTGTATAATCTTTGTGTTTGCTTGTAATGTGGTTGAAATAGAATTAAGCGACAGGGACATTGCACAATAAAAAATATTTATTATCACAAAGAAAATGTATTTATTGTTATGAAAACAAATATATATGATACAAGGTTTAACTTATCAGAAAATTTTAACTTGAGAATCAAAACTATATATTACACAGAGGGGATTCAGAATAATATTTGCCTCGGCGACAGTAACGTACATTTCAAATAGGCTACTATATTTGAATTTGGAACTCCTTAAATACCCTTTCAGATCGATAATTATATGAATTCTTATTCATTGTTATATGACTATTTATAATGTTGATTTAAAAATTACATCAGTGGTATTTCTTTTAAATGAAAATGAGGCGACATCATTTGAGCCCTTATATTGAGAATGGGTGTTAGTCCTATGGTAAACTTTGATACCACATTGTGACCCCACCCTAGCTCGGGGTCATGATGCGTACAATCTTGAATATACACTACAAGAGGATGCTTTAACATGAGTTTCATCTTTCTGGTTCTGTGGTTCTTGAGGAGATTTTCAAAATATGCCGTTTATTTTTTCACTAATTCATAAATATCTCCCCTTAGAAGAGGGCATGACCCTTCATTTGAACAAATTTGAATCCCTTTTACAAAACGATAACATTGTAGCAAGTGTGGTGGAAATTGGTCCAGTGGTTCATGAGAAGGAGGGGAAAACGTGAAAAGTTTAAAATGACGACAGAAAACGGACAAATTTTATAAACAGCTCACTTGAGCCTTGGGTAGGTGAACTAAACAAACTTAAATAGGTTATGACTTAAGCTTA
>NW_026931740.1:0-50314 GCF_032062105.1 Saccostrea cuccullata
CAAAAGACGCCACAGATCGACATGAAATTTAAGGATTGCAGTAGAAGACACATCAAAGAAAGTGTCCTGAGTGTGTAACAGTGAGTCTCTGAAGTATATCATGAAATTCTAATGAGTATCGGCAACAACTACATTCTTTTTCTGTCTGAAATCTAGGTGCTGATGAGCATGAAAATTAATTAAAAATTGTATTTGGTATTTCTTCACTTTTTGTCAATATCATTCGATTCTCCTGCTCAAATACGAAATAATAATACCAAGTATTCTTGATCTCCTTTGTATGTAGAGTTTATTTCAATTTTATTTACATTGAATATTAATTTAATGAATCTTGGAAATAGCGATTTTTTCCTATCAAATCAATTTCCAGGCAATTTATATAGCTTAGATAAATTACAGTTATCTCGCTTTCTACGACGTGGAGATGAGATAATACCCATGAATCACAAATAATGTAAACAAATTACATGTAATCTGCCTATTAGAGTGCACATGTACCAAAAAATGCACCCCGGGACTACGCAGATTTTGGTTTGTTTTTCCGAGCAGGGTAACACACCCAGTATTCTGTAACTCAATCTATGCCCTAAAGAAAATTCACCAATTGAAATGGAATCATTTAGTACCTTCCCTCTGAGAAACACACATTCTTCTAAGGCCTACGGCTTTTTAGCTGATTTTCCTCTGCAACTGACCACGTGTATTAGTTTCGCATTTACAGCTCTGTATATGCTAAGTGTAATAGTAATACCTATATGTTTCAGCAAGCACTTTGATTCACTTCAAACATCTCCTATAATTATTCCAATCATTTTTCTACATCAAATATCACCTCAAACAGGGAATATCTCAATTTTTTAAGAAATTTGACCGGGACTTTACTACGAAACTTTTTCCTTCCTCCTTAGAATATTTAGTTTACAAAATACCTTATCTGGCGTAGAACTTGATGGCTCAGTGGTTAGCGTGTCTGACTTGCAAACAGAGGATTATATGTTCGAGCCCAGCTGGAGGAATTATTTTTCTTTTTGCATTTTCTCTATTTATTGATTGATTATTACATGTATGTCTTTTTCTTTAAAGCCGCTTAAACCGAAACAGGCACATATTATCTTACACAATAAAAGTACGTCATTACATAGATAATATATAAAAATAAATTGTAAGATTGATTAAATAGTTAATTACAACAATCCTTACATGGAAAACGCAGATCAAAAACCTTACTGACTAACAGTAGTTCTTGACGGAAGTTAAGATTTGTTGTGAAGTCAATTTTGAAAAAAATAAGTTTATCGGATATATCTAATAATTAAGACAATTCAAACCCGAGTATTTGTTTCTCTATTAGTAGAAGCCTTAGTCATAATACATTTTTTTCAAAATTAAGAAATTAATTGAATATAATCCATATTAATTTCTATATTAATATGCATATTTAAAGAATAAAGGGAAATCAGATATTTTAAATGATTTTTTTAAAGGAGCTAAATTATGTCCGTGTACAGGTAATAAATGTACTTTGTTGTGAAAAAAAAAATGCTCGGGTTTGTTCTTCATGAGAAAAACATGTAAGAGATAAATCTAATTTTTCGAAGGTGATTTCACGCGATATCAACAATAATCAACATAGGATTATCTTTTGTGTGACCTAACAAAAATTATTTGTTTAACTTTTGAATTTTGATATCTTTTAAAAGAAAAAGACTTTGGGGATATAATTTGTCAAAAGTTGAAACAATTTATGGACAATTATTTTTCAAGAAGAAAAACGAATATTGCGATTAGAATCGGACCAAGCTGCTTTAAATAGAAAAACATCCTTCATACAGATAAATAGAGGAGAACGGAAGACCTTCTTTGTTGCTGTAGCAACAAGAGTTTCTAGTTATTATTATTATTATTAAACATTTATAAAGCGCCCTATATATTAAACTCTAAGGCGCTGTACAAGCAATATATGTAAAACAAATAGAACCTAAAAAAATACAGCAATCACATTCGAAAAATTATAAGTTAAATATATAAACTTAAACCATAAAAAAAATTAATTTGTAAAAAATCCTATCATTCAATATTTGAAAATTTACGTCGAAGTTCAAGGTCGCCATTGTATTGATTAACTGTAAAAATATCGATTGGTGAAGCTGAGCTCAATATTGCACGGGGCAAAGTTAAACGAGTCATGATCATGAGAAAAACGTGTCATGTTTACATTTCTCGAGTACGGGAAAACCCAACTATGACGTCACACATTCCTGAAATAAGCGAAATAAGATAAACCCACAGAACTTTTCCGTCAACAACCATGTAAAAATATTTTTTGCGTTCTGAAATTTACAAATACCCTACCATGTACATATTATGGCCCGTTTTTATGATTTTATACTACCCGATTTTACCGTGTATGATCTTACTGAACTAAGAGATCCACTATGACGTCAAAGACGCACTGGACGCGCAGAGTAGGGAAACGGCAGAGTGGATTAATCTATTCCGTAATTTGATAATATTTGCAAGAAATTTTGAATGTTTTCAGATATTTTTATACTAGATGGTGAACGCAAACAATTAAACAGTCAAAAAAATTATACAAGTACTGTGGTTTCAATCTCGTTTTGTACATATTTTATCAGAGGTTATGACGTAAATCAACTGAGTCACGTGACCATACATCCTTCATCCCCTTAAACACCCTGTTTATTGAACACCGATTTAAATATCAGTGTTTATATATAAAACGCTAATGTTTTGTATTTAAGCCCACTACGTTTAAGGGGGTCGACTTGGGTATTATTGTGTGAAAACTACAATAGAGAAACTCTTTATTTTTATACCATATATAACTTAGCGTTGACTTCAGTGTACATGCCAAGTTTGGTGAAAATCTAAAGTCCAGGTATTGTTAGGGACCGTCTCAAAGTACTATAGGATTATAAAGAAAAATGCCAAGTTTTAGCACTTAAAAGCAAATTATACAAATACCACAATAGATTTTTTGTTTAAACTATTAAATATAATGAGTTATACTATTGTGTACATTATGTGTAAGAAACTCAAAATTCTACCGTATTTTTACCAGAGGGGGCATTTCAAAATGACAAAAATTAACAAATTGTCCATTTTTACTGAGTGCAAAAATATATCGTCTCTCAATGGTACTATATTGTTTCAACGAAAGCATGTGCTTTGACGCCTTTTTTTACTTTTCTATACTGTACCTTTGCTATTTATAGTACGGCATCGATCACGAACCCTACATCCAGGTTTTTGATCTCAGCTTTACCCAGCAGGTCTGGGTATTTTACTAACACACATTGCTGCTTTGTTAATTCATCTGTTTTCTTTCAGTGATACATACACTCAATCATTAATTCAAATACTAGATTATCCTAAGTATAATAATATAACATAATTTTTGCATGACCTTTTAGTAAACCTCGTGCAATGAGGTATTTCCTTAGTTTAAAATAAATTTCCTGTTGTTTATTTTTCAAGGAAGAAATTTACAATACCGAGGTTGAATGCAACTCTTAACTATCATGTAAGTAGATTTTGTACAATATTTCAAGTATATTCAAGATTTGCACCTTTTCCTAAGTTAAAGCAACTATCTGTATTCAAGAAAGACATTGTATATTGTTATACCTTTCAAAAGAACAAGGTTCACTTCCGCCTTATTTGGCCCTGTGAATTTATGAAAATCTGAAACTGCAAAGTTTTAGTTAACTTAAGAATGCATTAAAATATCACTTAGGTTTTTGGTGACTGCTATCCTATAAAATGACGTCATTTTCTGGCTAGTTAATGCATTGTGACATCACTAAATGCTTCAATTTCTTCATATTCCGAAAAAGTCTAAAAAAAAAAAAACGGACAATTTTAAAGTTATTTTTTGACATTTGATGTAGAGCGCAACCTCTGATCTAAAATATGCAACTAGTAAATGATAGAACTGTATCTGAAGATTCATAGACATGTTTTATTTTTTAGATCAGAGGGTGCGCTCATATTATTTTTCTTCACTGAAAACACTCAATTATACCTGTTTACCTAACAATTCAAGAACATTGCAATTTCATAAGGGCTTTGAGGAGACTTTTTTAAATAGGATATGAAAGCACCAAGTCTCTATTTTATTTTAATGCTTCAAATAGAAAATCAAGTTTGATCAATTAATTGGTATATCTACAGGGCCATTTGATGCAAAAAGTGAACCGACATCTTTGTTCCTGTTCAAATATACAAGAAAAACGTCTAACATAACTATTGATTTGCTAAGCGGGCATAAAAAAAATCGATGTTTGACCCCTGAATGAGACACTGGATCAGTCAATGAGATGTTGTACAGTTTACGCCACAGAATGGGCGGCGTTTAATATCATTTTCATTCGTTGATGTTCAATAGTGACGGACCTGAGGTTACATCACCGAAAACAGTGCAATAGTACACGTATTTAAAAAAAAATTTAAATGAAAGGTATAATAAAAGATTTCTTGACTATGTTCTTGGGCAAAATGCGTTTTGTTGACCCTCGGATCGAACTGTCTCTTCGGCCTTATGACCTAAGGCAAACAGTTTGGTTCTTGGGTTTTATAAGTTTTATAAACATACAATATTTATGGTTTTCATTAGTTAGGGATTTCGATACTTAAGAGACATGATAAAGTTTTCATTATAAAAATCACAAATGATTTACTTCAGAAATTATCACAGGGGGAGAATTTAGAAGGAAATATCAAAACAAACTGGAGTTTAACAATTGACAATTACAACCAAGAGTTAAACGTCAAATGTTTTAAACCTAGAATGGTTATAACAGAGAGGACGCGTACAATACTATTATTTATTAAATGATAAGGAATTTTGGTGCTCTCTGATTGGTCTAGACGCCATTTACTGGTGTGTACCTCAGAGTGAGTTCACCTCAAATGACATTCTGGGAGGTTCATTCGGGTTTCCCTCTCGACAAACCATAGATTTGCTTACAGCTTTTTCGACCAATCAGATTGCGTGTTTCTAAGCCTGTGTCGGTGTGAATGTAAACATGTCAAACGCCATTACCAAGGAGATAAAAAAAACTTTTGAAAGTAAATGGTTGAGTATTTATTGTTTTATAATACTTTTTTTCAATTTTTAAGTACAACGCTGTAGTTGTTAATCAGATAAGTGGCGACAATTATATATTACGGGTGTTTTATTTGATGGAGACAAGAATGAAATGTGTAAAAGTGTCGTAAAATTCCTGATCATTTAATAAAACGGTTATTGACTTTTGAATTCGGTCTACTCGTGACTATACATACCTGGTCAGATATTGGTTAACCTCGGCCTTCGGCCTCCGTCAACCAATACCTGACCAGGTCTGTATAGTCACGAGTAGACCTCATCAAAAGTCAATAATTGTATAATATATACTTCAGAATTCATCGTTCTAACTATTTCTAAGCATATTCCCTGAAAACTTGAAATTTTATCCAATATGAACTGAAGATGGCTTACATGTAAGACTATTATAAGTACTTATAAAGTATTTCCTCAAACAATATTTATATACTTAAAGAGAATCCCCATATTTCAATGAAATTAACTTCCTGTTTTTATATTGCAATAATAGTTCAGAAAAATACTTTGTACATGTATGTCAATATTTTTCCTAGAATCACAAAATTGGGTCTGGGTTGTAAACTTTCCCTTTTCTTTTTATTTCCTGTTTACTAGTAAATCCAAATAGTTTTTCCTTCTATAGAATTCCAATTGTTCACCGGATTTATCAGTAAAACAGTGATATTTGAGGTGATATACTGATATTTAGGTAGTCTCTTGAGGATCTAAAGCACAAATTAAATTAAATTTAATTTAATTTAAGCTTAAGATCTAGATAACAATGGAAATAACAAACAGTATTTAAGCTAAGTTAATTGATTCAAACAAAACAAATCAGGAGTCTAGTGTTCACGGACTTAAAACATCATAAGTGGGATCGGATGCTATCTAACACAATCAAATTATCGATTTTTCACAGTCAATCTGTTAATCAAACTCATCATTTTTGGACAGGTAAGTTGCTCTTACTCTTCTTCTGTAAATTTTTTTTAAAGATATAAATATAGTTTTAAATCAGTTCAAATGTTGACGATGTTCTCTACACAATCTACACACAAGTATTTTTCTATTTATTTTTATTTGGAGAAAATGGATTTACCAGAGTTGACTTATTCTTGCACTGAATTTTATCGCAGATGATTGCCGACGTCTTATATTATTAAGTTAATTTAAATTTTAAAATCATAAAGATATTACAAAGAAATTTGAGTTCTGGGGTATCGCTTTGCTTGTAAACATGGTGTACCGATATAGGGCAATATTCTTGTCTCATCAACTTGTTTGTCAATGTTTTACCTCGTTTTAGAAATTGTCCATAAGTAGAACATGATCTTGCGTATCGAATCAACTGAGAGATATAAACCACATATGCAGTTGATATCGGTATATTGCTACATGAGCATGGGAAGTTGTTGATTGAAAAGTTATTGTATTTATCATAAAGTTCTTCGGTTACCATTAGTCTTTTTCTAGACAATATGAAAATATGAAACAGATGTGCTAGTCTAGGTTGTGTCTTTTATTTCAATTTCACTGGGGTAAACTGAGTACAAATATAAATGAAAGTAAATTTTTTTAATTTATAGAATGTCATCGAGTAAAGTTAAGCTAAAAGTCGAGTTAATTGAAGGCCACAGCAAGTGTTTGCTCCTTGTCATATAGAGATTTTTGAATAAATTCTGCTTCTGGTAACAAAGGGGTGCAATTGCAATTCCTTTTGGAATTTTTACAAAATTTGCTAAAAGATCTGATGCCTTAAGGATTTACATAAATACTATCAAACTAGAACTCACGCATCTTTCTAATATTAACAAAATTTGATTTCAAACAATTCATTTGGTCTAGCTACAAGAATGAAAAATACTGAAAGTTGTCATTCAAAACGACAAAGCATCAAATGGAATTTGACGATAGAAGTTTTTCAAAGGAATAGAAAGATATGTTGTGTACGCTGGTTTTGAATCCAACACAGACAACATTTCAACATGACAACCTGACACTATATGATCTAGCACAAAAAATCTAGCAAAATACAAACCAACAGATATATTTAGTATTTCATAAGTCTTGATGATAATCTCAGTGATGATCAAGTGACGTATCATGAGGTTAAACGTTTATTTTTTCTCCCAAGGGGTTGCCTCAGTCTCAAATGAAATGATATGCTTACCTCGTGATTCTAAGATAAAGCGAACTTGATTCGTACGGCAGCAACATTTTTACGCTCTTGATTTTTTTAGTTTTTATTTGTGCTCTTATTTAGTGTTATATAGTCTAGTTCGATTATACATGTTATATGTGTGAACTATTTTTTGGATTCAATTCGTGATTGCAAGTCGGATTTACTTTCTTTCGAACTTTCTTGATTGAACGTTATACATGTATACCGGTATCTAAAATTGTCTAGGGGCGACGCGCCCAAAGACAGGAGCACAGACTCTGAAAAATGGTCGTCGATGGCAATGGTTGTATTTATGAAGATCTCAAAGGTGACACACCTGAGACAGCTGTGGAACTAGTTGCCACAATGTAATATCAGGAAATCAAAAAGCAATGCTGTGTCTTACACAAACTGTACAAAAGATGCAAGAACGTATGAATGGCGAACAAACAAATAAGAGAGAGAAGCGCAAGGCGCTGGATAATCCCCAGTCTGCATCAACAAGTAAAAAGCAGGCACCTGACTGTAGTAAGTCAGATTCTGGGTCGAATTTGGGGAACTAGCTACTATCTTAAGTGACGGAGGAAAAAGAAAGTGATCCAGACGATCTCTTGGCAGAGTGTTTTGGTTCTGATGACAAATGTAGTGAACCAATATATGAGAAATTGGCGAAAGTCGTGAATGAAGGCACGCAGACAAAATTAAACAATGACAAAATAAAGGAGATCATTGAAAAGTATAGCAGACTGAAAAATGTCGCAAATCTGGTCATATCTAAAGTAAACAGCGAAATCTGAGCACGTCAAAACACAGGATTTCCGACTTCAAAAATATCAGGTACTAGTGTGCAAAGCTATTGTTCAACAACTAAAAGAGTTGGATATACTTCTTAAGTCAAAAAAGGGGTGAAACAGCTCCGATTAGCGAGGTTACGAAACTCAGGCGATGGACAGCCTCAAATTAATGATATTGTGGCTTTTCATATCGGCGCAGAGAGCTGATCGATCAGCCGGACAAAAACGAGGAATTTAAGGCTTTGTGCTCCAGTGACCATCCGGTGACTGACAACTTGCACGGAGACGACCTTGGGAAAGTTGTTGAAGATATTGCTAAAGGCAATAAAGTAGGGTCGAAGATATCCGGAACGTTTCCCAAGGATAGAAAACCTTATAACAGGAAACCTTCTGGCCAAGGATACAAGTGAAATTACACTCAGTACGGAGGATCGGGAAAACAGTCCCATTTTTTAGGCTACAAATCCACTCCTCATTTCCGGAAAAAGGCCCCGAGCACTCAATACAAACAGCGGAAATGAAAACTTCAAAAGAAGTGAGTAAACTTGATATGAATTTCATGAACACAAATGATAATTTCCAAGCAGGGAAAATATCCCAGTGTGTTGAAGCGTGGACAGAAATAACTTCTGATGCTACAGTACTCAACTGTTCGAGTGCATTCCATAGAATTTGATGAATTTCCCTATCAAATGTGTTCACCAAACCCAATTTTATTTAACAATGAAGAAAATTAAATGTCAGTATACATGTTTGGCTATGGGAATAGAATGTTGTATAAATAGAAACATTTGGGTAATGGCATGTCATAAAGTTGGTAAAGAAAATGAAGAAGCTTATTACATTTCACGAACCTTTAATTCTGATATGGAATGGATGCTTGATCCAGAGATTTTTTGACGAGGTTACGAGACTATACGGGAATTGTGACATAGATTTTCATGTGTTTGCATCCCGATACAATAGAAAAATTTCAGCATATGTGTCATATGCCCCTTAAAAACACGCAATAGCGATAGACGCTACCGAACAATCCAGACAAAGTACATCCAATACCCAAAATGAGATTGCGTGTGTCCAGATAATTATCGCTCCAGAACCGAGGCTTCTCGGACACTATCGACATACTACTCTCCTTACAGAGGGAATCCACAAAGAATCAATATTGGACATATCACCAAAAATGGATGTTATATTGTCAGCAAAGAAAAATATATATTTTTGACGCAAATGTAAATATTTTTTGGCGTTTTTGACAAAATTGTATAAAGCAGACTTGGGTTTCAGCGGATTGAATGCCGCCAGAAGTGATTTATCTCCGTTTTTACAATTTACAAACTCTGTAAATATTGGCTCACATCATTTAGTTTGTAGATTTTTGAGAAGTGTTTTTATAATAAAACCTGCTTCACCTAAATATAGTGTTACATGGAAGGTAGATATTGCGTTGGATTTTTTGAAATCTCTAGAACCTTTAAATTTTTTGCCCTTGTTACATGTTAATGTCAGGACAAAACGTTATTGTCAGCACAAAGAGGTCAAAGGTTGCATTTAATTGATACATCCTTATGATGAAAGTTTATACGTTGTTCGTGTTATGAAACGCTACGTATATCTTTAAAGACAAGTAACCTGAGAAAGAATGTTACAAACTTATTCATTACAACGCAGAAACCTCATCGCAGGGTGTCCAGGAACACCGTTGGCAGATGCATTTATGAAATCCGTAATATGTGCGGCTGGAATAGACATAATATTCAAACCCCATAGTACGAGGGCGGTGTCCAGCAGCGCAGCGCTCGCGCGCAAATTTCTGATGTCTACCATCTTGAAGACTGTTGGATTAAAAAGTGATTGTATTTTAGAAAGTTTTATAACAGACCTATCATGCATTGAGGATGACAATTTTAGTCAGAGAATTCTTTCCAAATATGATCAAGTTTGAATGTCTCATATATTGCAATGTATGCCATTGTTTATTTCTTTTTAATAGATTTGAAGATATGTACAGTATGGAGAAATTAACAAAACTTTTCTATTAGAAAGATCACCTTTTTACGATTCCACCAATTGATCATGGTATATCGGAATCTGAATACAGCTATGCTTAGACTGCACGTGGGAAACATTTGAAACAACTAATTTAAGGGAATATCGCAAACTTTACATGTACATGGAATCAGATGTTATCCTTAATTATCTGATGTCTTTGTAGACTTCAGAAATCTATGCCTTAACATCGACATGCATCAACATGTTCCTGCACATTTTATACGGTATTGCAAGGCAATCAGCTCTCAAAATGACAGGTGTAAAGTCGGAACTTTTCACAGATTCTGACATGGGACAGTTTGGGGGCATTTTGCTGATTTTTCGGAGATTTGCAAAAGCAAACAACCCATAGGCAGAATATTATGATCAGTGCTAACCGATCAACTATCTCATTTACAACAAAATGGATGCACAAAAGTCAAGCCTTACCGGCACATGAGTCCACATGGTTTTCAAGGGGTACACGGTCAATGTGACCGGTCAGCATGGGATGCTCACTCCTCCATAGCAACTGATCCCAGCTCTGATGTTTTAGAGATCTATGTTTGCTCTGTTCCTATTCTGTATTGTTTAATGGACTTTGAGCTTGAATACTGTTCGTTATCTCCATATACCTCGTTTCTAGAAATGAAATCGATTCAATAGATGATCAGCATTGAGTAGAAAGGAGGCCTAAGCTTTGTCGGCAGACTTTTTATTCCCCACAGAGTTACATGATATCAATTTAATGATAGGGAAATTATTTAAAATAAATTCAGACATGATATAACCTTGCAAGTTGCAACTGCTGAAAGGCCTACATTGAAGACTTGTTCAGAAACTCAATAACATCCGCATGGAGAAAAGGCTTCTCAAAAGCAATGAAAACCAGGATTCTAATCATTCAAAATATGTAACTTATATGATGATCATTTACTGATGATCTAGCATAAGCAGAGTTTTAAAAACATAAACCGCCCAATTTACAGTGGATTTTCAATCTTTAATTTTATTTTATTAAGGTAACCCTGCGATTCATTTGCCATTACAATTATGTCAAATTCAGGTAGAAAAATAAAGCTGAATCTATCATTAAACAAGCAACGCCCTCCTCTTATCATGCTAAAACGGTATGTATTAAAAGATTGAATGCATGTAGATACAATATCACTCGCCATTTAAGGTTTCTTATGATGCAACAGTGATGTAAATAGTTAAAATCGGTGAGAGAGAAAATCAAGTTAAGAAGTCCACATCAGGAATCAATGTAAACTATGTCTGAAAACTTGTGTCTATCCCCAAAATTTACCGAGTCATTGATCAACAAAAGCACACAGCAGTTTACCAGCAGAAAAGTTTGTCATACTTGCATACTTGCAATTGGATAAATTAATGTTTCATCGTATTATCAGGAGATACATCTCTAGCCGCCGTAGCAGAGGTTAAACAACACTTCCGAATTCAAAAGCAAAGGACACATCTTACCCAGAAACAGCAGCATGGGATCTTACAATTCACACAATTCAACCCTTTACAGCAAGCGTAACGGAGACGACCTCTTGTGGAAAAACCTACTATTTTATATTGCTATACCTTTAGAAATTTGTTCCTATACAATTCTATACGAAAAAAAAGTCTAACATTTTTAGTGTTTTGCTGAGCGGGCATTAAAAAAATCGATGTTGGACCGCTGAGTGAGATGTTGGACCGCTCGGAGAGATGTTGGACCGCTTACGTCATAGAATGGGCGGAGCGTAATCTCATTTTCATTCACTGGTGTTAAACAGTGATAGATCTGATGTTACATCACGGAATAAAGAACAAAATACACGTAAATCAAAAAAATAAAATAAAATAAGATGAGAGGTATAACAAAACATTTATTGACAGAGTTCTCAGGCAAAATGCGTTTTGTCGGACCCTCGAACCAAACTGTCTGCCTTCGGCCTAACGGCCTCAGGCAGACAGTTTGGCTCTTGGGTCCGACAAAACGCATGTTGCCCTCGAATTCAGTCAATAAATGTATAATATTGAGGCAAAACTGCATAACAAAATATCCTCCAACCTGAGCGAATAATTTGGTTTAACAAACATGGACAACCTCTATATGATGTCAATTAGTACAAAGTCTCTCCATTTATTACAGGACTACCAGGGATTTAAGAAGCTAGACTCGGTTTTCAAACTCTCAAACCAAAAATGTATTGATAAAATTAGATTAGATGATGAAGAACTGGTGCCATAATGATCAGTCGTCGATCTAAAATATTTGTGTTATAACAAGAACTTTCCAATTTTCCTGATATTTCAGAAAGGATTTGTGATTCCTGTGTTGAAAATATATCAAAGAATTACGATCTTAGCAAATCAGCTGACGATTTTATCAATTCACTACCGAAAAGCATTTCTTTTGGGCATTTGAATGTATGTGGTTTGTTTAGTAAATTAGATCAAGTTAAAATCTTATTAAGGAAGAGTTCCTTTGATGTTTTCGCAGTTACTGAAAGTAAGATTGACAACAGTATATCAGACTATGAATTATCTATTAATGGCTATAGACTGATAAGACGTGACAGACGTGGCGGGGGAATAAATTCCATTTCACCGAAATCAAACAACATGAAGAAATCGAAGTTTTAAATTTTTGCCTAAAAATAGAAAATTCTCCTAAACTAACATGCATAATGGCTTATCGACCACCCAATTCCAAATGTGAATGGCTTGAACATTTTGAGAAGTATGTAGAGACGACAATAACTTCTAATAATAACGTTATAGTCATGGGTGACTTTAATGTGGACGAAAATAAAAACTCAAATCTTAAAAATATTATGAAAACTCAGGGACTGTCTCATATAATTAAAGAGGCCACTAGAGTAACAAAAGACTCCAGCACCCTCATTGATTATATGTATGTGTCCGAACCTAAGGATATATGCCAACCAGGCAAAATATACATATACGTATAAGCGATCATCATTTAATTTATGTTGTCCGAGGAAAAATAAAGAGCGGCACAAACAGTCATGTTAACATAATATTTCGGGATTTAGATGAAGGCCAATTTCACAAAGATCTCGGTGAGGTTGATTGGAATGAAATCAAGAAGTGTGGTGACGTAAATCAAATGGGGGATGTTTTAATGCAGAATTTTTCAACCTTTCAAACAACGGCGGATAAATGTTAAGTCAGAGGAATGGATTAATAATGAAATTTTAACTGAAATGCACAATCGCGATTATCTACACGAAAAAGCACAACAATCGAAATCAGCGGAGGACTGGGTTCTTTATAAGGCCAGCCGAAACCGTGTTACTCTCAAGATCAGAGATGCGAAACGGGACTTTGTAGAAGAAGCAATGGATCAATGTACCAATCGACCAAAAGATATGTTGTCTAGAATAAAACAATTTCTACCATCAATGCAAAATTCTTCAACATGTACACAATTACAAACGGAGAGTGGAACTTTAACATCTTTTGAATCTATGGCTAACTATTTCAATGATTTTTTCTGTAGCATTGGATATGAACTAGGAAAACAGTTTGATTCTTCTTTACCGGAAGTAGAACAACTTAAACCGCCAGGTTCATTAAGAATTCCAGAAATCACAATTGAAT
Organism: Saccostrea cuccullata; assembly: GCF_032062105.1. NCBI lineage: Eukaryota > Metazoa > Mollusca > Bivalvia > Ostreida > Ostreidae > Saccostrea > Saccostrea cuccullata. The sequence continues at coordinate 13,715 of NW_026931740.1, forward strand.
TTATTGCAAATGAAATTGTTAAAGTGTCATCTTCGAAAGCCACGGGTATTGATGGTTTGTCTGTAAAACTTTTAAAAATGTCTTTTAATCATATAGGTGATATATTACATTTTATTTTTAATGAATCTATATCATCGTGTACATTTGTTGATCCATGGAAAAGAGCAAGAGTAGTTCCATTGTACGGGTGTAGCGGGTGATGAAAATCTATTTAACAATTACAGACCCGTATCTATTTTGCCAGTCATTAGTAAAATTATTGAGCGTCATGTTTTTAATTCTATCAAAGAACAAACTAATAACTGAAAGTCAATCAGATTTTCGGTCAGGTCACTCATGTGAAAGAGCACTAGACAATCTAACTGATAAATGGTTTAAAAAATGGAAGACGGAAAACTTACTGGAGTTCTTTTTATTGACCTGCGTAAGGCTTTTGATACAGTCAATCAAAAAGTTCTTTTACACAAACTGAGGTCATTTGGAATCTGTGAAAATACTTTTAATTTTTTCAATTTTATGTTTTAAATCGTAAGCAATGTGTCAGTTGGCGAGGTGCTTTGTCTCTGGAGAAAGATATATCTTTAGGTGTCCCTCAAGAGTCAATTTTAGGACCGTTATTTTTTATTTTATATATTAATGACTACTCAAAATGTCTTAAACACTCGTCAGTTACAATGTACGCAGACGACATCTCGCAGGATGTAAGCGATAAATGTGTAGACGTTATAGAGAAAAAAAAATTCAAGAAGATCTAGAGTAAGGAATACAATGGATGATAGAAAATAAGCTCAGTATAAATCTCCAAAAAACGCAGTGCATGCTTATTGGCACATCCAAAAGGTTGCAAAAATGTAGAAATCATATAAATTTTAATGATGTTCAAATTGAATTTGTGAAGCAGGCCAAATTACTTGGTGTTTATATTGATAATACCTTATCTTGGGATGTTTATGTTGACTTTACCATGTTTATTTCAAATAAAATGTTAAGAAAACTTGCTGTGCTTAAGAGATTGAGTCATTTTATGCCACCAAATGCTTTAATTAAGGTTTTAAATAGTACTGTATTTCTGCATTTTACTTACTGTTCCACTGTTTGGTGCAATGTGAAAAATCAAATGTATTTAGAAAAGTTATTCAAACTTCAAAAGAGGGCAGCTAGGATACTCTTAAACATTCGAGATATTTTAACTCCTACTACCTTTTTATTTTCCTGTTTAAACTGGGTGCCAATCAAGGATTATTTTATGTTTAGACAGGTCATTTTTCTATTTAAGGTTTTAAACAATCAAATGCCAGATTATTTGAATGTGTTTCAATATACAAGAGATGTCAATTGTCGCCAAACCAGGTCGAATGATTTTATGTCAAACATATTGTATTTACCACGAGCCAAAAAAGAAAATTTCAAACGTTCATTTAGATATTCATCTGCATTTTAATGGAACAAACTGTCACAAAATGTTCGAAATTCTAGGTCAGTGGATATTTAAGGAATCACTGTCTAGTTCGTTTAGTATGCCAGGGCATTAATGATAGTTGGAAATATGGTATAATTTGCAATTTTGCGAAGCCCGTTATGCATAAATTATCCCATGTTTCCCACTATCGTTGATGTCCCTGGCATACTATACTTACTAGACAGTGATTCCTTATATTTCCATTTCATTGTGAAATAAAATTGTAGATTTAGACTTTTAAAATGTAGACATAGACTTAAATTACACGAGGACTCCCATGCCAGTTTCAATAGTCCTCGCCCACAGACGTCAAACACAATGACAGCGGCAGGAGATTAACATGCATATTTGGCCTCCTTAGCTCCTGACCTATCAACCTGCCTAATTTACATTCAGAATTATCAAGAAATAAACTCCGACAACTTTCAAAGAGTTATCACAGAGAAAAAAATTAGAAATGGAAATATTTTTAAATCTGTGTATCTCGCTGAGTATTTTAACAGACTCAATACTTATAATAAAGGTAATTATTATGGTACACTAGTCAATGACAAAATTGTTATTGCCTATGACATAACAAATCACTGTGTTGAAAATTGTTGTTGCTATCAAAACTTTTAAGTCAATATTGAATTCTTTGGTTACCTACAAACATCCATATAAATACATGTACATAGATTTCAATATTTTGAAAGGAGCTGCAACAAAGTGTGTAGTGGAGAACGACAGAACTTCAAAAAGTAGACATAAAATAGGACGAACGACTGGAAGGTAGAAAAGGTCTTGAAAACAAAAGAACGAGCAATATTTTGTAAAATGACTTGATTATCCAAGGAAATTTAATTCTAGGGTAAATGCTTTTTCATGTCTGATTTATAAATAGAAGGGTGTTTTACCAAGAAAAAGCCAAACATTAGATTCCATCGTATTACAAAGAGCATACAAATTTAAAGATCGCTTGAGTAAGGTGTGATGGAGGGCATACCGTATTGGACTCTTAGGAGTTTCAATGTCTTCCTGGTACACGTACATTTACATTTAAGAAATGAGGCATATTTATGTTCCCCAAACGAAGTTGGGGAACATATTGTTTTTACTCTGTTTCTTATTATTATTATTATTATTATTATTATTATTCCTGGGAAAATTTTGTCCTCGAGTGATCTTGTAAACTATACATCCGACTAAGGTAAAATGTTTTTAGGGTCAGTAGACATGTTATGTAGATTTGCCGAACGAAGGTCATTTTGCGCGCACGTGCTTGCAAGAGCGCGCACGTGCAACACGAGAAATGACCAATATAATGGAAATTACTGTAACTTTTCTTTTTTTGGAAGAATTTTTTTGAAACTCATAATATAAGGATACATTAGTAGTATAGACAAGATGGCATGGTCAAAATAGCAAGATCTTACGCGCATGCACGTGCGCTTTGCTCTGATTGGCTGAAACTAAAGTCTCAATATCTTTCTTGTTTCTTGTCATAATCTTTTGAAATTTTGAGCATAGTCCTACATTATAAAGATCTACAGCATGATATATAAAAATTTCCATGAAAGCATGCGCATGCGCGCGTGCTGCAATCTGATTGGCTGAAACTTTAAATGGCTATATCTTCTTTGTTTTTTGACGAAATGCATTGAAATTTGAAACATAGTCATGCATTGGGATATCCTAAAATATGATATAGGAAAAATCATGAAATCACGCGCATGCACGTGTGCTGCAATCTGATTGGCTGAAACTTTATATGGCTATATCTCCTTTGTTTATTGACGAAATGTTTGGAATTTTAAAATATAGTCATTCATTTAGATACCCTTCAATACGATAAAGATAAAAATTTATGAAATCACGCGCATGTATGTGTGCTGCAATCTGATTGGCTGAAAATTCAAATGGCTATAACTCCTTTGTTTTTCAACGAAACAGGATGGGATTTAGAACATAGATATATATATAGGACTTCTAAAAGAAGGTGTAGTCATTATGCACGTGCTTGCACGTGTGTGCACGCAAAATGAGTAAAATTAAAAATACATTCGAATGAGTGTATTTTTTAATACTTATGGATTAAATGTTTTGATATTAAGTATATTAAAATTTTAGATAGTGTAGACAAGATAATATGGTCGTTACGCAAATGAACACGCGTGCAATGCCTATTTTTAAATATATTTTGTATTTTTCTGGAAGACTCATTATGTCTAAATTCCATAAAGTATTTCTTATTTAATAGAGATTACAGGGAATATGGCACCAAAAGGGAGGTGGGGAGCGTTTGGGGAACATCTGTAACGGTCCCCGTTACAATTAGCACTAGTTCAACTTAGCTTATACGTTTACGCTTTATTAACCGAGAACCGGTTTTAAAAAAGTGTAAACTGCCTCCAAGTTATATTATATCGTATAACAGAAGTTGAAATAATCTTTATTCCTTATAATTTAATTTCAGTGTGTGCAATAAGATTTTTTCATCAGAAAAAGGCTTCAAATTGAGAATATTTTAAAAGTATCGTCAAGCGGAGTAATACGTTTTTGACGCAACTCATTGTCACGTAGGCATGTTATGTTATATAATATGGATTTAATATTTTACCCATTGTTTAATTACGTGTTACAACTAAAATTAAATTATTATATAAAAGGGTGAATGTCATTGTTTTAAATGGACGTTGGATGGCTCCCCATACAATGTTTCGCTTTTGGTTCGGATAAAACGAAACAGTAATTTAAGAGAGGGAGATATTGGAACTGTCATAAAATATTGGACCACTTACATCATGAAAGCCTAATGGACTAAGGCAAACATTTTAGTTCTTCGGCCCGACAAAATGCATATTGCCATCGAAGCCATTCATTAAATATATATTTTTAAGACATGTATAATCATGATAATTGAAATAATTTCTATTTCTCTGATTGGCTGAGATCCAACAATGGAGAAAAAATATTACATTACATTATACTTTCATGTAAATTACTTGAATCTGATTCGTCGAGAAACATTTGATAAAAAACACTACTGAAGCCACGCCCTCCTGCGTAGCAACAGTCAACATTGCTTGGCGTCGGGTGGTATTACAAAAAATAGCGACTGCGCGGAATTTATGCGCGCACGGTTTACTGTAAAATGTATTTGTATAAAACATTCAGTATAATTTAATATATATTGCATGTAGTTGAGTGTAACATTGAAAATTTTCGCTCCTCGAAAACCATTGTCAACCTCGGCTGCGCCTCGGTTGACAATGGTTTTCTTGGGATGAAAATTTTCAATGTTACACTATACATGCAATATTTATATAAGATTCACTTGTGTGTGACTTTCAAGTGAATATACTAGTATGTATTTCTTTTACTCCACATTAGACTAAAGTAGATTGGAAAATTCCAAATTGATAGAAATTATTTCATTTGCACTTGATTTCCATTCATAAGAAGATAACATCAAGGTACATATTACATTAGACTCTTAGGTGAGGTGTGAGTGTGGAGGGTAGGATGCTGCAGGGGGCCTGCATGTCTCTCTCCCCACCCTTTTTTGAGATTTCTTTTTTAATAACTTGAAGGATAAAAATGATAAATGAATTGATAAAATGTAAGTACATATATTGCTTTACAGGCAGCCAGTGCAGTTGTTTAAAGATATGTATGCCGTATTAAACAGTATTTTTGCACAGCTGAAACCGAACAAAAATTTCTGGAGTATGATAAGCTACCAAAAATGAAGCATTCTTGCAAATTCGACGAAATTTTATTCGGTATTAACAAAGTACTGGTCAGGAAAAGAACACGATATTCTCATGCATATTTATAAAGGACTGACGTTTATCCTGGATCTGCGCATGTGCGCGGGAAAAGCATCGCGAAAATCATCAGGTCGAGGGAAATGTTTTTTGTGACGTCTGACCAATCAGGGACACAAATAGACCAATCAGCTCAATGAGTTGCATTTAATGCATTTATGGGCTACTACATAAAATACTACATGTGTTTTTTAAAAAGACTAGTTTTTGTCTCGCCTGCGACGAATGTCGCGAAGCGAGACATAGCGACCATAGATTCCGTCGTCGTCGTCGTCGTCGTCGGCGTCCAACTTTTGGTTAACCCAAATGTCAAAGTTTTATAAACTGCAATAACTTTCTCAAATTTTATTCAGTCTTCTTGAAATTTGGACACAATATTCAGTATGGATAAAAATTTATATCCCAAGTATGATTTTGAAAAAAAAAATTCAAATTTTTCCGTATTTTTTCCTTAAGTTGGACTTAGTTTTTTCATGATAATTTATGGTGAAGACCTATATTCCAGCAACTATAAGTTATAGGGATATGATAATTAGTCAGTGGATACATCATGGGTAACCACAAACGTCAGTACCAGAATTAGGTCATCTTGACCTACATTTTTCTGCATGAGTGACTTTGGTTAAATTTTTGGTGGAGGTCCATATCTCAGCATCTATAACTTATAATGGCATGATGATTTGTCATTGTACAGGTTATAAGTAACCAACAACATCAGTACCAGAATTAGGTCATTTTGACCTACATTTTTCTGCATGAATGACTTTGGTTAAATTGATAATGGAGGTTCATATTTCAGCAACTATAACTTATAGTGGCATGATAGTTAGTCAGTGGATACATCATGGGTAACCACAAACGCCTGTACCAGAATTAGGTCATCTTGACCTACATTTTTCCGCATGAGTGACTTTGCATAAATTTATGGTGGAGGTCCATATCTCAGCAACTATAACTTATAGTGGCATGATAATTTGTCAGTGGATACATCATGGGTAACCACAAACGCCTGTACCAGAATTAGGTCATCTTGACCTACATTTTTCCGCATGAGTGACTTTGCATAAATTTATGGTGGAGGTCCATATCTCAGCAACTATAACTTATAGTGGCATGATAATTTGTCAGTCTACACATCATGGGTAACCAACAATATCAGTACCATAATTAGGTAATCTTCACCTACATTTTCTGCATGAATGACTTGATACATATACAGTGGATTTGATTTCAAAATGCAAGTTCAAATTATTGCGACTCATAACACGTTGCAATATTCGCAATAATAAAAACATCACAATAATTTGTGAATTTACAGGGTATATGTATATATATATAAATGCCAATATAATCGCCAAGGGATTAGATATTAAGTCAGCTGTTCCATTTCTTTATTATTGTATTTTTGAGTTATTCCTTCTGAAATGTCAATAAATGCTTCAGTTTATCAGACAATCATTTCTTACTAACCACAGCGACAGCAGGCGAGACACAGGGTTGCGGGCAACCCTTACGTACTTTTTTAAATCGCTCTCAGAAAGACTAGATGCATTATGTACATAATTATCTACTAATCCCATGCTCATATTTGCATACAAATGAATAACAATGATGAAAATTAAAGTTTCCCCCACTCCATTGTACAGGTCCGTTTGTTTAGAGTTTCTCCGTGCTGTACTGCTAGTGGACATTTTCGGTTGGGTGAACATTTACGGATCTTCAGTATGGAGCGCATTATGCGCAAAAAAGATTTATGTCAAGTACAATGTATGGAAAGTAATTTAAACTGCTATGTTTACACCCTGAATGTGATATCGTCAATTTTTGATATGAACTACATAACATATATAGATGAAATTTACATACCATACATCTTGCCTTCTTAGAAATATAGTTGGGCTAATAAAATAAAATTGGTCAAGGAATTCCAGGCCTCTAAAAACTATTCCAGTTTGAGGGCACAACCAAGCATTTCGATGAACACCATTAAGAAAAATTAATTCAGGTAGGTAGCATCGTTTTTTTTTAAAGTGGGTTGGGGATAGAACAGTTAGAATAAAAATCAACTAGCTCGAAAAAATCTGACAAGTAAAATAGGTTCCAATATCTTTCAATGCTAAATTTTATTCACTACAATTTACTGCCAAACTCCAAATTTCACTTTCGAATTAGCCCGAGCTAATGCTGATAACCTACTTGCAAGATTTTTTATATTATTTTCAAGGGGTCAGAAATACTGTGGTTCATATGTAAAGAATATAATTATACCGTATTAATTAGTAGTATTCTGGTTTTGGCATTCGGTATGTTGTGCAGATTCATACATGATAGTCTGTGGAATACTTTTTGTTGTTTTGAACCATTAAGAAATGCAGAACCGAATGTTTCTAATAACCATTTTGATTGATCAAATTATATCATTTGTTTGTATTAGTTATTTCATTTTGGCACAACATGGTTACCACACTTCTTTATCCATAGTCGCTGACATCTGTAGAAGTTCACCCAACCGAAAATGTCCATTGAAAATACAATTGCACGTGATTATTCTTCGGTACAAAAAGCAACCAACTCTGAGGTGCTCTCAATAATGACAATCCCTAACTCACGTGTTTGTAGTAAAAACGTAGTAGACCATCATGCTTTTCGGTTCATTCACGAGATTGGACCATTGTTTGCTGTAAACACGCGAGACAACGTGATCATGAATATTTCAATAAGAGGCGGTTTTTTATCCGACACGGAAAGAAAATAATTTTTACCAAATAATATTTTATAACTTTTAAAAGTGATGGAGTGGAATTGTCTTATTTGCAGAAAGTATATAACTTATATAAGTTGATGAGACACCACATATATTTATTACTTTTAAAATAAAACACTAATACGGCATATATAGCTTTAAGTACTGGCGTGATTTGTTTTTGTGAGACAACGCGCAGCATTGTTCTGAGCCACTTGTAATCGGTGCATGGTTCGATCGGTTATGCCAAGCAGAAGGGCATTAATTGTGATAGTCAAGGTGGGATACGACTGTTGCATTCATTTATACTTTGCACACGCTTCCATATGTTAGAAGTCTTTGAAAGACGGGCGTGCAACAAAATATCTCGGATTTCAAAAGTTTAACATTTAAATGAAATTCAAATACGATCACATGACTGACTCAGCAAGATGGTAGAACACCTTTGACGTCCAAGGTTAGTGTGCGAGGTACGAGCCACCCGAGGAGCTGCGAGTGTGAATGTTTCGATCTTTGTAGCCATGTTGTATGAGACACCTCAGCATAATTGCTAGCGCTCTCGAGCGCTAGCAACTACGTTAGTCTAAATTCCTTGAATACGCATGCTCGGCCGCCATGGTGGTGCATTCTGGGAAAACTGTGAAAACTACTACAGATAGACCGTACGATAACAATTTCGCTGTATCATGTTGTAGCATGAAATACTGTTCATTTATTGTGTAGCTTACACTTTAAAGATAACTTCATATTTATAATATTTTAAATTCTGGTTTTTTTTTTTTTGCTGATGGGAAAGCCCGAGTCACTATCTGATTGTTCTAAACAATCAATGTCAAGGGAGTTTTTTTTTTAATCTAAGCACCACCAAATATAGATTCTAATTTCCGATTGGTCAGTTCAGCCAATATTACAAATTCCAGAAACAGAAGCAAGAATTTACACTAAAAATAACGAATAAATCCACTATTTGTGTTTAAAAAAATCTGATGTGTATGGCTTTTAACCTAACATATCTTGACAAAGATGACCCAAAGGACCAAGCTACTTCACATGCGTTCCAAACTCTCTGGACTCTTTACACAACATACACTAAATGAGTTATTTTCTATATTCCTTTCAACTCCCATGTATTTTCTTTGCTAAATTGCCAAGATTTAAATTCTCTTCTTTAAATCAGCTCAACATGCAATGTCTCAATCGCCATCTTATTCATATTATATAGAGTCCCCCCCCCCTCTGCAGTAAAGGTCATATGTGTTCCGTTGCACCAAAACTCCAATAGCCCCCCCCCCCCTTGTTTCTTTACCTATGTGTCTATAAAATACGCTTCACAAAATAATAATAACTTTATCACTCTCCAGCCTCGATAAAAATTAAAGAATTCGGCAAAATAAATCACTTGATCACGGATCTTCCTTTCTGTGTTTAAAAATTGCTACGGCGCTAGCTCACCTACCTTTTTAAAAGATAAACTTGTAAAAAGATACAACGACCAGTACGTGCACCTTGTACAGCATTTAGAAAAATTTACTGTACACAATATACATGCGTAAATATTTTCAATATAAATAAAACTCATACTGTTGATGCTGCATCTGTGACAGAACAAATTGTCGTTTAGTTCATATCGTCGTCATCGACAACATGTACCTACCTGCGCTAGCTGCAAATATTGTCGCCCACTGGAACATATTGTCGTCTGATTGCAACCCTAACCCGGCCTGACCCTAACCCAGTAGACCAATTTCCATTCTAATAAATACCGTGGTAATGTTTCATGTCTGTACATATGTTTTTCGGAGGGACAATCGTCTGCTTTAGATCGAGTCGCAAAGTAAGAAGTTGATCCTTACATCGCGGGTTCGAATCCCACCGTGAGACGTGGAGACCGGTCCTTAGGATGAGACCGTATATAAACCAAGGCCCCGTACGTGTCGCAGTAGGTGCTGGCTCTAAAAAGATCCCTCACTGCACATTGATCGTTATAGTGCCAAGTATATGACCAAATTTGCAGCTCTTCACCGGCAATTCGTGGCGTCTACATATGAGTGAAAAATTCTCGAGAGGGACATTAAACAACATACAATCAATCAATCTGATGGATAATCATTTTTTTCAAATTTTATGATTTTTAATAATATGCCGTTTTGAAACAAAATAAAAACGGAAATGGCAGTTTCGAAGTTCCTGTCTCTTTATTCTTCTAGTTTCAATGAGGCAATTTTTCAGAAATACCAAACCTATTGGATCAATCTATGGAGAAAAATTTTTAAAAGGCGTTGTAACGCCTTTCCAAAAGCTGTTATTACGCATTTCCAAAAGGCGTTTTAAGGCCTTTTCAAAAGGCGTATTACGCCTTTCCAAAAGTACGCCTACGCTAGAAGTGTTATAGGCGTAATGGTTATAACGTCTTTTTCTCATTATAACCACAGGTGCTTGAGGACAGGACCCCCCCCCCCCCAATATAGACCCCCGGGCCTGTAAGACTTTTTTCACATAAATTATATATGGATGACACATTTGAGATATAATCTATTCTATCAATTCAGAAAATTTGCTTAAATAAACATTTTATAAAAATTTCTACCCCAATCTCTATATATAAATTAACAAGGTTGATTTTTATATTTAGAACGTAGGGTAGATTTCACAGAACATTTGTTTTAGGTTATTTTTCGATTTGTTGGTATAGATCTTATCACAAATGTGTCAATGAAAGATTATTTATGAGAAAAAAGTCGAAAAAGCCCAGGGGTCTTTATCGAAAGAGGGGGAGGGGGGTATAACGCCTTTTTCTTATTACGCCTGTTTGTGTTATTATGGCGTTAAAACAACTTTTAAAATTTTTTCTCGAAAAATTAATCCTTAAAAAAGTTGACAAGCAAAAAAAAAAAAAACAGGTCATGTTGGGGGAAAAAGTGGGGGGGGGGCTATCGTACAGAATGAGAATTTCTAATTTAAAAAAATCACAAATAACAAAACATTAAATAACAACGAAAAATTCTGACATATGCTTGTAAGTTACACTTTATTTACATACAAAAAGTCGAGATTTAGTCTCCAAATATTGTTCTTCAATGTGCTACATGTACATATGTGTATACCATTTTAGCATTGGGGAATTTAAGGGGAGCACTTGTTTTCCAGACTTAACTACCGTGGTATTAACGATCATTGAAAGTCCAGTTTTGCCCCCCCCCCCGTTCCCCACGTCTTGCTGCAGCAGGAGCGTAGCAACGGGGGGGGGGCCTGCCCCCCTTTTTTCCCAACCTTACTTATACTATAGGAAATGTTAATTGAAAGCCTGCCCCCCCCCCCCCGCACTGTTAGACTTTTATAGTGATGTACCGAAAATGTATTAGAATTGGTATCGTCATGTACCCTAAATTCGTCCGTACCCTAAAATCGCCCCCAAACTTCTCGAGACCAGCACGTTTCGAACTCTGTATCGATGACGTCATTTTTAATTGAACATGACTAGTGAACATAATGATGCAACTGTTTCAGCAATTATATTTTAGAATTTGCAGTTTAAACTAGTATTAAACTTAAAGAAAATAAAAATACTTAAAATATCTTATTTTTCCTTAGGTCCATTTTTTATTGAAAGTGTACACGGCAGTTACGTTCCCCAAAATTACTTCCAGATCAAATATACCTTCATCTTATTATTTTATACCTGTCAGTGTATTGAATTACGAGCATGGGCTTTTAATTTAAGAATTTGATAAAAAGAAATCAACACTCGAAAATCATATTAAGGATCCTATACACTTCTTACCTAGGATATTGACGTTACCGTGTTTGGTTGACGTACTATGCGGCCATCGCGGGTATCCGTTATTATTTCAGGGAAAAAAGTCTAAGTCATCACTGCAAATATTAGAGTCTCCAAAAATCGGAAGATTTTAACAGTCACTTTAACTAACAGCTGTGAATGCTTCCAACAATAGAAATTCTGTTGGTACTATAAATTAAAACAATTTATACCGTGCTGCTGATTTTCCCTTCTCTTGTGTGTGTTTTGTTTTAATAAGTTTTATATAATCATGATAATTAAGATTTTTTCTATACAGGAATATGTTATTTAGACGGCAAATAAATAAAACCAAATATATTATATCAAAAATATTTACCATACATAAGTATTTATTATACCACCCCCTTTAAAAAAAAAAATCAATCTTTCGACACGACCAAGCATTGATGATCACGTTGTTTGAAAAGATCTACTTTTGACCTTACCAAGTCGCCAGTCCTCATCCCCCCCCCCCCCCCCCCCATCGCTTGCAAAAATAAGTCGGTAAGTAGTCAAGTAAGAAGAAAATATTTTATTTCTACAAACCAAAATTTTATTTTATTGAACAGTCGTTTTATTAAGAAGACCAAAGAAGGTGTACTTTTGTCAGAGTTTTTACCAGTTTGACAGGTGTTATATGCATTGAAGCATAACTAATCCAGCGGTCGTCTACTGGGGCCCGGGCGAACCTCAGGATATCATGATCATCAAGTAAAACAATGAGATCTTTTAAGCAAACTCTTTAATTTCTCATCTACTGCAGAGCTAGTAGATGAAAAGTTTTTTTCCTGTAACGTGAATATTTCACATATTATTATAATAATTAGGTGATCAATTCAAGTCTACGCATTAAATTATAGTTTTCCTATTGTTTTTTTTTTCAGAGTGTGCCAGACTTGCACTGTTCAAATTTTGATTTTCTATTGGTTTTTGCCAGTAAGGTCAATGAATTATGAAAAATCTAAAATAAAACATTGTATAATTCGCATATCAGGTAATTTGATGAGCATACATGACATCGTTGACAATGTTAATCTAAAAGCACGTTCGTGTTTTTTTTATTTCTTTAAAGAAAACGGGGTCGGTAATAGCGAAAGCAATTTAATGTTCTTAAATTGATAAAAATATTTTATTTTAAACTTTTGCATAGAAGAACTGATTTACAATTATAATTTTAATGATTTTCCAACCCTTATTTAATCACAAATCACGGGAAAACAAATAGACCAATCATCTGCGGCCGTTTTATATCTGAAGGACGAAAATAGGGTATGGGTGATATTTTTAAGTGTAAAAGTTTGATTTTGTAGAAGAGCTCTAAAAATCTTGTGAAAAGTTGTAAGAAAAAATAATTTTCAACATTTTATCAGCATTTCCATTCTATAACTAGCACTGAAGTTTGTCTATCAATTTGCACGCGATCGTCGTTACTATGACGTCAAATATCGTAAGGGGACGATTTATGGGTACACTAGGATACTAAAAGTAGTTAACACTGAGAAAAAGTTAACCTAAGAAGAAGTTGGAACGTGTTTTTTTTTTTCCGGGGAGCAGAAATTCCTTGTCGCCGAAAAAAACTTACAATGTAAATTAACTCCTTTCCCAAACATGGAAAACCAATTTCCGGAGGGAGGGGGGTGGAGAGAGAGAGAGGCTCACTTTGCTTCTTTTGTATGACTTTTCATACAAAACAGCTTAACAGGGGTGCGCGTTTTCGGGGGTTAGCCAAGGTAACTTTTAGTTGCTTCAGTATATACATTTCTAACTCTGTATGCAAATTTCGGGGGGGAGGGATCATGATCCGCGCATGGTATGAAATTTTCATACTTATGTGACGCAGTCATCAAAACTAAAAATAGACAGGGAATCCCCTTTAGATCAGCTTACCCAAATTGGTGCTTATGATTTAAGGAATAACCTGTAATCTTGGTTTCTGATATCTTTTTACGAAAATAGAGTATATGTAACTTCTCCTGCTTAACAATCGAATAAAACAACGCTCGATATGATGCGATTGATTGAATTTTGGTAATTTGATCAATGCGCATGCTTGAAAATGGCCATCCGTTACGATGAGAAGGTAGAGGAATAGACTTTTTGTACATTTTCTTTGACTTAAAACTTAATGGGTTTTTTTTCTATTTCTTCTATCTTTATTTCCTGAATGTTTTTTATAACTGCTTAATTTTAGAGGAAAGGCAATTTTATGATTCCACCTGACCATATCTTTTTTAATAACAACAGGCAACAGCTGAACAACATAAACTTGTCATCAGATTCGAAAGCTTTTGTTGGTGTTTACCTTGTAAAGAAACCAAAAAATCACTTTTTTTATTGTTGGGGGTCTTTTTAGAAGTTGTATATTTTTGTATTTAAAAAAAATCGCCATGTCTGGTAACAGAAAACATTGTTAATACTGCTGGAAAACGCTGACACATGCCAGATGTAGGGTTTCCCCAACTTTGCTTTTGTCTTTCTTGATATAGTTGATATAGAAAGGAAGGCCAAAAATATTTATGATGGTGTAAACTGGTCAGAGATGATGAATTGTTATGATGTAGCCTATATGTAAACTTGATGAAATAATTAACAATTTATCTTTTATTATCTCACATTGTAGTTAGAAGTTCAAAAAACAAACAAATTGTGTTAAAAAATATTTTTCCAGCTTGCTAGAGGTTTACGACAAAATACTTTTGACTTGGAGTCATGTATATAGGGAGAGTAGGGACGTTAATTGAGACTTGTTTGAGTAAAAAAAAAAATGAAACTGCAAAGATGAATTCATATTCATAATACCTTTCATCGTCAGAATACCCTGTGTATCATTATATCATGCACTGACCGCTATTAGTTTCATTTCATATTCATTCATGCTTGTCTGTCTAGGAAATTTAGTTCACTTGCAGGAACCAACTTTATTATGGTAGAAAGGTTTAACTTAACTTTCATTTGAAAAATCCCATTGTGTATAAATAATGGTATAAGAATACATTTGTTAAATTTGTAAACATTGTTAAGGAAAAGTTTTTGCTCATTAGGAACTGTGTAAAATACTACTACAGAAAAACAGAAGCACATTGATTTAAGAGATTGTATAATTCTGAAAAAATCAGATCATTTGATTGGCTTACATGTAGATATTAAATATACATCTAAAGAAACCCCTTTTTAGGATCATCTCCGGTGACTTTTCTTCATAAATATTCACTAAAATTTTCACCAACACAGAGATTGTTCTTAATTGACCATGTTGACATACAGGAAATTTAGAAATGGATTGAATCCTTATGTTTCAGCAAATCAAAGAACTAAAAACAATATCTAATACTTAGTTCATTTTCAAAAAAAGAAAAAAAGACTTGTTATTCTGCCCATAAGAAACCTGGGTTCCTGGCCACAATTTCCATTTATAAATCCATAGGAATTCGATCTGTAACTGAATTCACAAGATCCTGATTAATGGAAGATCTATTCATCTCAGCAAACATTTCATATGTTAATTTGAAAGGTCATCATCAGGAGATGACCCTGAATTGTTCCTCATTGTGTCGCAACCTTTGTGAGTGGATCACTTGATCAGATTTTTTTTATCAGATTGGAGGTTGTATAGATATCACCTATGAATATGATTTAAAAAAAGATAATGATTCTTATCATCAGCATGATCAGAAGGGACCAACATTGTAGCTGTCCTCATTAACAAAAAAAAAACCACCGATAGTCCTGAACTCTATGATTTGAAAGTTATTGAGGGAATAAAAAACAATTTGTTAGCATACTGTAAATATCAAATTTGTATTAAGAAGACTAAACTGAAACTTGCTGCTTTTATTCTGCTTGAACAAATTGGTACATTTAACATTTTGTTGACTTTTGTCACATGCAGGCTGTCATACATGTACAGTCAGTTATATGGAGACACAATCATGACAGTGGGTAATATGCGGTTTTTGTTTCTGTGTTTTTTTAAATATGTGGATATTTGATCCTGTGATGGCAAATAAGCATAATAATTAGGGTATTTATTTATTTTGTCTTTTTTGTTGGAAAAGTCTGCACAAGTAACATCATAACTTTTAGCAATATAGATGTTAATCATGATAGTGACAGTAAATGATTTCAGATAAGATAATGATAAACTACGGTATTATTTGAATGTCTAAATTCTAGATTAAGATATGGTCATGATAATTAAGGTAAAGTATCTTATCACATTGTGTAGATTATTTTTGTCAAATTGAATTAATTCACTTATAATAATTGAATGTTGTTTTATTTTCAGATTGAATTATCACCATGATAACTGGAATTTGCCTAAATTTAATTGGTGAGTGTTTTTTAATTATCTCAATTAAGTTGAAGGCTATAAGTGAGTTATTTCTGATAAACATGATTAAAGAGTATTCAGTATCTTTCTCTCTGTTTTGTATTGCCAGAAAACTTTAAACATTTTCTTCACTTATTCTCCACTATTTAATTCTAAATCTACTAAAACCATTTCATCAAAAGTTGCCACAAGGCATCTTTTGGTGATGTGGATTCAGGACTGTTCCAGGGTTCTCCACAAGGGGTTTTACCATGGAGGTGCGCCATGGTTAAATTTGTGAGCGCCATGGTTAAATTTGCTGCGCCATGGTTAAAATCCGCGCCCGCCATGGTTAAATTTTAGAATTTAAAACTTGCATTTTCAGAGATGACACCTGCAATATACTATCTGAGTAGTTAATTGTGTTTATACAACGTGGTGTGAAGCCCCCCAAGCGCACGGGGACAGGTAATAGTGTTAATTACCCACGGTCAATCAGCTACGAATGTGCCGTGAAGCGTGAGATTCATGAATTGAAGGTCGGTCGGCCAGATGTTTTAACAGTATGAGTAGTTATCTACTATATAAACTAATGTTAACGGGGCTCTGTATTTTTGTATTACACGTTATTTTGTTGAATTCTAACTGTGATCAGTTCACTACATAATAATTAAAAGATTTACAAGAATTCAAAGACATAGTAACGATGTCTCGTAGTAGACACGCATCCGAGCCAGGGCAGTCGAAACTAAATAGTTTTTTTAATGTCAGCAATCTTGATGATTTTAGCCCAAAAATACTCTGTAAAAAATTCATATTTCACTGTATTTAATCAATTTCCCATGCTATGTTTTTTAAGCTTTTAACTTTATTATCGTTTTCGATAAAATGTGCATAGGACCTAAGTGTCAATCGCCGTCTTATTTTTAGAGTTGCTTCCCGTTGTTATGAGACGTCGCGTGGCGCTATTTTTAGCACTGGGGCACGTGGAGAAGTAAACAAAACTTGGTGAAAAACGCATTATCTAGAAAAATAGAATGCTTAGAAAAAAAGGACACTTATCCAATTGTTCCTTTGTGTGTTTACTTAAAAAAATACTATCCATTTATCAGTTTTAGTCATATTTAAACAAAACATTTCATACAACAGGCTACAACAATTCTTACAATTGATATTGCCCTGGTTAATGTATCAACAATTTTTTTTAATTCCTTCGGAAGATTACTACAGTTTTGGGCAAATTCTGGTACATTTGTGAGGTAAAATACAGGATAAATCCTTTTCAATTTTAATTCTTATTTTTTTTTAACTTTAAACAGAGTTAGTTATTCCATTGTTTTGTGTTGCAATGGTAAAGTTTACAAATTGTAAAACCAGTCATTGATTAATGAAGATTAGGAAGTCTAACGCGCATTCGTGTTTTCGGTCACATTTTGTCTTCACGCAGCTTCCTCCATGGTTAAATTTTCAAGTGTGAAGAACCCTGTGTTCATATGAAAATGATTTAAAAAAAAAAAATGGTGAAAATCTCATGAATCTAGTGGGGTTATTTTATCTGAAGGAAAACCCCTTGGCCAGAAAAGTTGAAACAAACATGAAAGCTTGACATAGTGTTAACTTATTCAATTCTGTTAATATCATCAGACCCAAGAGGTAGGGTTAGACCACAAAAGGAGGTAAAATTTTAAGATTGGAATATATAGGTCTATAGGAAAAAAATGCTTTCAAAAATGTTCTCAGAGCAGCAGGGACATGAAAAAGAGATATAATTTTGCAAGTATATGCAGATAGTGCCAATCTAATTAAAATTAAATGTTAGATCTACTCATATACTCACTACACTAACATCTAACAACATCCCATAGAGGGTCACGTCAAAGGTCAAATTCTATCAACCAATCAAATCTTTGCCTGCAAAATCATCGCATATTGTTGAGGCAAATAAGTCTAAAGCTGTTCCAAATTTGACATCTGACGACTGACCCTTAATGGGATGTTGTTAGAAGTAAGTGTAGTGAGTATGCGAGCTGATCTAACATCTAATTTTAATTAGATTGAGATAGTGCAGACTCCTGATTACAAATATAGTCAAATAAATCCAGAAGAGTACAAAAAAATTTGTTAAATCAATAGAAATGGTAGAACAACACCAGAAGATCAAAGTTATACAGGTATTATGTAGGAAATACGCAGAAAAGTTTATATAGAAATCTTTTCATAAATACCAGAGCCGTGGTAAATGCAGATAAGTATTGATTTGTAGATATTACTAAAGCATGGGTCCCCAAGATGTATACATTTATAATACTCAAGTACTGAAGTTCAGTTATCCCATGAAAGGGTCACTGAAAGTCATAAAAGTGGGAAAATTTAAATCATGATTAAAAGCAGATCTAAGGTTGCTTGGGTGAGCATAGTGGCCCATAGGCCTCTTGTTATATAATTTAACACAATAATAAATGTACTTCTAAAATGGATCCTCTTCTGCATTGTTCAGTATAATGAGACTAATTAAAAGCCGCAGTAAAAAAAACTAGTTTTTAAGTACTTGCACTTTATAAGACCACTAAGCATGGTAAGTACCTTCTTTAACTAGTAATTTTTAGTAACATTTAAATTATGTAAAAGGAAGATTGAATAATATATTTTAATAAATGTATGGTCATGTCTCAAAATAAAAAGAGAAAAAATAACCATACACTTTTTTAAAACTATTTTTAGTGGAAGCATGTGACATACTCATGATACTTGACATGTTTTAACAGTAGGTAACTGTCAGGGATAGTTATGAAGCATACAGAGAAGCAGTCTGTATTCTATGTAAGTAAACTGCTTCCTACTCACCTAAAAAAAATGTTCATCACTGTTATGTAGTTTATTTCAATAAATACTTTTAATTAGAAGATTTATTGATCAGTACATGTTATCATGTAATAGTACAATATGTAGACCTTGACATATTAAAATAGATGTCTATAATAATAGATAGCTGGCATTAAATTTTCAGTTCTCTTTCCTATAAAACATATCTATACAGTAAAACTTGTTTAATAATAATAATAATAATAATAATGCTTTATTTATTATAATAAAGAAGGTAACCCGATTAGTACAAAGTACTATTCTTCCCCGGGGCCTTCTACAATTCAAACGATATACATAAAATTGTACATTCAAACATATATACACAGTACATGAACAATGATAAGCTCATTTTATATCTTCATAATCGGATGTAATGTACAAATTAAACTAATGGAAATATAGGACAATAAATAAGTCAATATACAAAGTTTAAAAGACGTAGTATTAACAATAACAAGGATATCTATAATAATGAAAATTACAGACGTTGGCTGATTATTACTTTTTCCAAATTCGTTCTAAAAACAGGCAAAGATGGTGATAATTTAACATGTAATGGTAGATTATTCCATAAATGTACACCTGAATATTGAAAAGAGTTTGTAAATAGGATTGTTCGATGCTTTGGTAATCGAAGATTATAATTCAATTCTGAACGCAATGAGTAGGAATCGGAACTGTGAAAAATAAAAAGATCCTGGATATATTCTGGGCTCATACCACAAAAAGTTTTATACAATAAAATACATTTATAAAACGTAACTAACTCAAAAACATTTAACCATCCTAGTTTTTCAAACAAAGGCTTAGATGGATGGTCAGGTGCTGCATCAAGAATAATTCTAGCAGCACGTTTTTGAAGTTTATGAATTCTCTCGATGTTAGATTTGGACGTATTACCCCAGACTGTAAGACAATAGTTTAGTACGAACACGGATATTGCGAATTTTACGAATATTGCGAAGTTTATGAATTCTCTCGATGTTAGATTTGGACGTATTACCCCAGACTGTAAGACAATAGTTTAGTACGAACACGGATATTGCGAATTCACGGATATAGCGAATTCATTCGGGATCCCCAGGTATATAAATTAAATGAATTTCTTATACGGTTATAACGAATAACGGTTAAAGCGAAGTAATTTCAAAGGTCCCAGCGACTTCGTTATAACCGAGTTTTACTGTAATTTATTGCTCAACTATATAAGTGGGTAGAGAGAGAGAGGCATCCCTTATTTATAACAGAAATATCTGTACATACATATAAAGATATTTAAAATCCATTTAGTAGCCTGAATTTGCCTGTCTGATATGCGCTATCTTTCTTACAATAGAGACTGGCGATACCAGTCTAGACCAAGCTTAAAAATTCTGTGTTTGCAGTTGTATAATTTTTAGAAAGGGTAGGTTAGAAGGTTTTTTTTAGCTTTGTTACTAAAAATAAATAAGCTACACACATCATAAGCCACTTGTGCATAAAAATCAAACTAAAATAGAAATTGAAACAGTTTCAATATCCTGAAACTGGCTGAAAGCTTGAAACTTTAAAAAAAATTATAATACATAATGGCTTAAAAAAATTGAGTTGGGCAAATTTTCAGTGGGGTGGTAGACAACTGCATACAAACAGATTTTTATTTTAAGCCCTATCCTTTTCCGAGTAGTTAGTTTCATGCTGCTAGACAGTCATATTGGGTGTCCCCTATAAATGTCACCAGTGCACAGCTGGCTTTTTCAGTCTATATTTGATACTATAAAGTTGCATGGCATTTATGGAAAGCAAAAAAAGAATTTTTTAATGTTTAAACTGGAAACTTTATTTTATGCAACATATGCATCCATCATCGACCATGCACTTATATAAAGCACATTGTGTTGTATATTGTAATCCCTAAAATAACCCTACCAAAAGACCTTTTATTTCTATTTTTAGCTCACCTCGATGAAGTCGAGATGAGCTTATGCTATACCGTAAGCATCGGTGTCCCAGTTAAGGTTTTAGGAGCAGGTCCATTCCCAAGTAACTATAAGCCCTACCCGGACCAAACTTGCATGATGCATTTAGGAATGGACACTACCAGACTTGCTTTGGATGCTAGATCTGACCTATAATTTCATTCCCAAGTAACTATAAGTCCTACCTGAACCAAACTTGCATGGATGATGCATCTAGGGATGGACACTACCAGACTTGCTTCGGATGCTGGATCTGACCTACATTTTCCAGATGAGTGACCAGGTTAAAGTTTTTGGAGCAGATCCATTCCCAAGGAACTATAAGCCTTACCCGGACCAAACTTGCATGGATGATGCATCTAGGGATGGACACTACCAGACTTGTTTCGGATGCTGGATTTGACCTACATTTTCCAGATGAGTGACCAATTGATTATCTATGTTTTTTGTTTGTTTGTTGTTGTTTTTTTTTGGCCTTTACTATGCATACTCTAATCCTTTACTGATTATTATGTCAGGTGCAGATTAAAAATGCTTCCTGAACAAGTTACTGTAGAATAAAATAAGGTACAATCATGCAAGTGGGCTTAAATGTCATCAGCTGCTAAATTTATCATGTTTATATCCTGGTTAGTTACATTTCCTTGTGATGTATTTAAAACAATGTCCACATGATATAGGCCTGTTAATTTTCATGTTTTCAGATTACATGTACATGCATCATACTGTTATCCATGTTATCCACTGCTAAATTAAAACAACAAATTACTTCACTAATTTTCAATTACTTCCCCAGAACTATGGTCACAATTACTATTTGTAGCTTGCTGTTTAGTTAGACAATTATGCAGGATTTAAACCTTCAGTCAGAGATTTGACACACCAATTAGGTGTCAAATACATGTAATCTCTTCTGTCAGTGGTTTGTTTAGACTAACCTAACTGAATGTTAAGTATGCAAGTTCAACATCTTCAAGATCTAATTGTGGACTGTTTTTGTTGAATTTTAAGGAACTTTAACATTAATTTTTTTTTTTTTTTTTTCAGATTTCAGGAAATGTTTAAAACAGTGAGGACCTACTTCCTGATCTTTCTTGGATTCTTTAAAATCAGTGCCTGGACAGGTAAGCTTGTTAGTTCATTTGTTGTTTTAGTTCAACATTCATACATAAAATATGAATTTTAACCTGAAATGCCCAACACTACAGATTAAAGCTATACATGTATGTTTTAATAGTACATGTATGCTTTAAGTGAAATTTAACAATTTCTTTACAAAGAAGTAGAGTGAACCAGTGACATATAAAATGCATATCATTTGCAACCAAATTGTGTTTTGAAGAAAAATTCTGTGTCCTTTTATAGAGTTCATAGCACTGGCTTCGTGGTTGTATATAATCTTAAAGTGGAATAATTGATTCATTTATGAATATTAATTTTGATTAAATTAGTCTCTTCCTTTTCGGCAACAGGCATTCCTGTAAATTAGCTTCAGTGGATACATACATATCATGTAGTGGTGTTCCAATCATCGATTATAATCGAAAATCAGTCAATTACTGACATTATCCAAGCAATCAATTGCATTTTTAGCTCACCTCAACGAAGTCGAGATGAGCTTATGCTATACCCCCGGCATTGGCGTTGGCGTCAGCGTCGGTGTCAGTGTTTGCATCAGTGTCCCAGGTTAAAGTTTAAGGAGCAAGTCCATTCCCAAGTAACTATTAGCCCTATCTGAACCAAACTTGCATGGATGATGCATCTAGGGATGTACACTACCAGACTTGCTTCGGATGCTGGATCTGACCTACATTTTCTAGATGAGTGACCAGGTTAAAGTTTTTGGAGCAAGTTAAAGTTTTTGGAGCAGGTCCATTTCCACGGAATTATAAGCCCTACCCAGACCAAACTTGCATGGATGATGCATCTATGAATGTACACTACCAGACTTGCTTCGGATGCTGGATCTGACCTACATTTTCCAGATGAGTGACCAGGTTAAAGTTTTTGGAGCAGGTCCATTCCCAAGGAATTATAAGCTTACCCAGACCAAACTTGCATGGATGATGCATCTATGAATGTACACTACCAGACTTGCTTCGGATGCTGGATCTGACCTACATTTTCCAGATGAGTGACCAGGTTAAAGTTTTTGGAGCAGGTCCATTCCCAACTAAATGAACCAAACTTGCATGGATGATGCATCTAGGGATGTACACTACCAGACTTGCTTCGGATGCTGGATCTGACCTACATTGTCTAGATGAGTGACCAGGTTAAAGTTTTTGGAGCAGGTCCATTCCTCAGGAACTATAAGCCCTATTTGGACCAAACTTGCATGGATGATGCATCTAGGGATGGACACTACCAGACTTGCTTCGGATGCTGGATCTGACCTACATTTTTCATTCCCAAGTAACTATGAACCCTACCAGAAGCAAACTTGCATGGATGATGTATCTAAAGATGTACACTACCAGACTAGTTTCAGATGCTATGGACACTACCAGACTTGCTTCCGATGCTGGATCTGACCTACATTTTTTATTCCCAAGTAACTGTAAGCCCTAGCTAAACCAAACTTGCATGGATGATGTATCTAGGGATGGACACTACCAGACTTGCTTCCGATGCTGGATCTGACCTACATTTTCATTCCCAAGTAACTATAAGCCCTACCTGAACCAAACTTGCTTGGATGATTTATCTAGGGATGGACACTACCAGACTTGCTTAGGATGCTGCATCTGACCTACATTTTCATTCCCAAGTAACTATAAGCCCTACCTGAAACAAACTTGCATGGATGATGTATCTAGGGATGGACACTACCAGACTTGCTTCCGATGCTGGATCTGACCTACATTTTTCATTCCCAAGTAACTGTAAGCCCTAGCTAAACCAAACTTGCATGGATGATGTATCTTAGGATGGACACTACCAGGCTTGCTTCGGATGCTGGATCTAACCTAAAGTAACTATATAAGCCCTAGCTAAACCAAACTTTCATGGATGATGCATCTTAGGATGGTCACTATCAGACTTGCTTGGGATGCTGGATCTGACCTATATTTTCCATACAAGAGACCAGGTTAAAGTTTTGGGAACAGATCAATCCGAATGAACTTGAAGTCTTTGATATCTGCAGTTTTAACAGTTATGAATATTTGTTTACAAAATACATGTTTTTCACACTAAACGCATAGAAATGTGTATATGCCATGTAGAGGGTTAAGCACAACTTGCAAGAATATTGTTGTTGGGATGAATACTTAATATTAAGAAAATATGATGTAGGATTTGCGTTACTTAAACTGATAACATTCGTTGAGGTGAGCTTCGTAATCTTTGATTACGTATGTTTAAAATTCTCATTAATTGGTTTATTATTTTATTTTACAGGCATAATAGTTTTTAACCCTAATTTTCCAACCACAGTATTGCTTTTGACTTATTTGTGTAACTTAAAGGTGCAGATAAATAAACTCTTGTATTTCTACCCGGAAAACAAATCATATTTTTGGGATTGGGCATACTTTTTGTTCTATAAAAGGAACAAAGGACCAGCTGAATCACCACAGAAAGTCCTCATTTACCCATTCTTATGATTTACTTGTTTAAATTGTTATACTTTATACATTCCGATTATAATCGATAATTAGTTAGTTAGAGTAACCCAATCATCGATTATAAAATTCTTACCGATTCCCATCACTAATATCATGTATATAAAATTTTTATGAATCTATTTAATTACTAATACAATCTTCAGTGAAATATTTATGTGCTGATTTAACAAATTTAACACACCCAGTAAAAGGTAAACTCACTCTTTAGATGAGGATTTAAGGAATTAATACTAGTCTACATGGTCTAGTAAAATATTTTAAATAATGATAAAAGTATTCGAATTTTAAATGCACCTAGAATTTCAGAAATCTGCTTACCGGTAATACTTTTTATGTGCCTTGATCGATAGGTTGGGGGTTGCATATTGCTTTTGTCTTGTCATTTTGTCAAGAAACTGAAGCCTTCGACATAACTTTTGAACAATGAAAGGATAGTAGAGACTTCATATTTGGTATGCATATTTCACCAATTAATTTCTTTCAAATGACTCTAAGGTCAAAGACTTTGTGACCATGACTGTAACCTAAATGTAAAAAATATCTTTTTTGAACTTTTTTTTCGCCAGACACAGAGTGTTTGACAAACACATCTTGTTATTGCATGTATCTACATGTACATGTATTTTGTAAATTGTTTTTAAACCATGACAGTCTTATGTTTACATTAATTTGATTATTTAAATTTTTGATTTCCAGTGGATGCATTGTTTCCTTCTTACCGTAAAGAGGAACCAGAGGACAGGGATGAAACTTCATCAGAAAACAAAGATATCTTGAATGTTCAAGAAAAGGAAACTGACAGATGCAATGTTAGAAATCAACTGATAGAAACAGATTCAGAAAAGCCTTTCAACATGTCAAGAACAGACCTGTCTGGAATGGCAGAATTTTACAACACAAGAGAAGAAGGCACTGATCCAGAGGTAGAACAAGGAATAAAAACAGTGGATGATGGGGAAAGCGTGTGTTTAGATAAAGATTTGGATGTATTTTATGTCGACTTATTAGATGATGAGGAAGATGAGACTGCTTTACATGTGGGTCAGGAAAAGGAATACGAGATATCCTTCTCTGTGGAGTTACCCAGCCAGACAGAGGACTCCTACAGACAGACAGGCAGACACAAACAGGACAACAGTTTTATCATTCTAACATCCTTGGAAGAAGAAAAGTTACTCAATCAAAAGGAGAGCACTATATCGTCAGGGTCTGTTACGGTCTCAAGTTATCAGCAGCACACCTATCGCAATCTGTTAAACAGGGTTGAGGAGGAGAGACAGAGAAAAGTGTTCTGTGAGTCCGACTTTAATCAGTTTGACAGCTACACTAGTTTATTTTCTTATGACAGTCTTGGCTATGCAGGTTTTCAATTGAAAGATGTTCAAGAAAATTTAAACATGAAAAGAGAATTTCATTTTTCGGAGAAAGTCAACTGCTGGGAGGAAGGTCCTTTACATGAAACGTCAGAACATAAATCAATTAATGTGAACTTAGTTGTTGAAGACATTACTGAAAGATTTAAATTTGTAGAGCCAAAAAGTAAACTCTCACCCAAAAAGTTGAATGGAAAAGTTAGTTTTGAAGATAAATTTCAACATGATGTCAAAAAAGAATTAGAACCATTTTTGTGTACTATGCTTTGTGCTTTTCTTCTGAATCTAAGTGTAATAGCTGCAGTCTTTACACAGTCTGAAGATAAAGATCTTGTATCTCAAGTTGAGAAGAAAAAAAGGAAGTTGAACACATCTAGAAGAGAGAAACGACAAAGGCAGAGACTTCTACGAGAAATCATCAACTGGCAGATAAGTCTTAGAAGAAATACAACTGTTATGTATGATTTCCAAACCCAGAATATTTACCCATCCAGAAATGGAAACATAAGACTACATGAAATTGCTAATGAAGGCTTGGAAGGTGGTCAAGCTGAGAATGGGATTGTACAAAGTCGACCTGCAGAAGCGATTCCAAGCATAGGCGAACAGCAGAATGGATTACCCAATGGCAACTCTGCAACATTTCCCAGGTACGTATCGGAAAGAAATCAAACTGGGAATATGGACGCCAGTAGGCACTTCTACTCCAATCCAGCAGTGGGGACAGAGAGACCTCAGGTTGACCCCCTCACCAGGTCCCTACCAGCTATTCACACAGTGGGGCCCCATATGGGGGGTTTGTCTGCCAATGAGGCCCTCCCAGGGATAGAAGAGAGTGAGGGCTCCAGACCACTAAGCACAGAGAACAATGCTGTACCTCCAACAGAGGAGAAAGAGTCGCAGAGAATAACAGCGACAGAGGAGGCAGTATCTACCCCCTCCCAGCCCTCAGTACCCCCTGAGGCAGACGGCCTATCAATGACGTCAACATCTACCCCCTCCCACCCTTCAGTTCCCCCTGAAGCAGACGGCCAATCAATGATGTCGACAGAGACCCTCAGTAGCTTCTTCAGCAGTGTCTCCCTGTCGTCTGTTGAGGAAGACGAGGCGTTCCGATACGAGTGGATCAGACTGAAGACGTTCTCCAGCTGGCCCCTGACGTCACTGTTCTCCACCGCCATGGCTCGTGGTGGGTGGGTGGCCCTGGGGGAGGGGGACAAGGCCAGGTGTTACAGCTGCCATGTTGTCCACCAGGGATGGAGGATCGGGGACAATCCGTTAGATTTCCACGATAGACACTGCAGGTGAGGTGTATTTCTACACTTATTTAATGTACAGTGTTTTCCCTTTATTTCAAAGTAAAGGATTAGAGATCAGTTGTAACAGACTAAGGCATGAGGTTGATGGCCAGTTGCTGGTTCTTAGGGAAAACACTGATGTATGGGTTATTTCTAAGATTTTTTTAAAGTCGTCTGTGCTTGTAAATTGCTTTTCAGTTTGCTTTAAAATATTATGTGTATTATGGATTTGCTATTAAAATGCTTGTAACATTATGTTTAATAATTTTAAAAAATAATCTTAATATATTAAGTAATTCACTGATAAAAGTATGTCTTTTCTTCTTAAATAATTGTCAGTTGCCTGCTCATCTCAAATTTTTATCAATAAGCTATTTTTTTTAAATATGACAGTGACAAATTAGACTATTTAATATCCACTGTATACTTATTTATTTCATACAGAGTAACAGAACCTATTGTTATATTTTTTTCAGATTTTTACAAAGTGTGTCAGATAATGTCCCCATTATTCGGGAGGAGCCTGCCCCTACCCTGAGGACAGTAGAGAGGGACCGTGAGAGACCCCCCGAGAGCTGTGAGGTAGCACCCCAGGGGAACATGACAGGACAGTTACCCCGGCCCGAGGAGGAGAGAAACGTTGTGATGAATATGATGTCTAAAGACGTCGGCGAACCTTTCCAGGAAGAGAGGGGGAACCTTGTAGCCGTGAGCAGTAACCCTGGCAACGTAACAACTAACCTAGAGGTCAGTTTGGCAGACATGTAATGTGTGTAGCCATATGTAAAAGACCTTAAACATGTTAAAATATATCATAAACTGAGACTTGTATAGCAATATTTACATTTCCAATAAATTTCCCCTAAAATAAAATGCAGTATATTTTCTCATGAACTACATTACGTATGTACCACGAATAAGCATGAATATCTCCATTGTTATGTCATAATACCGCACTTGAGATCAAAAAGTCAAAAATATTGTGCACTCTGTTTTGTTTTAAAAATGACAGTTGAACGGCATAAATTTATGGCAAGTCATCAGAAAAATAATGTAAATATAAGAAATGAATTCAATTTTTAGCTCTTCTGAGCCAAAGGCTCAAAGAGCTAATGCTATGGCCATTTGTGCGGTGTGCGTTAACTTTTTAGAATATGGGCCATAACTCAAGAACCCCTTGGCCAATCAGTGTCAAATTTGTCACAGGGTATCCTTGGCCCAAGGGCTACCCTTTGTACTAAAATAAGGGTTGGGACCCTTAAACAAGGGGAGATAATCAGGAAAACAAAACCAAAAGTACTGGTTGCTAAAAAATCTTCTCCAGAACCACCAGGCAGATTTTCACCAAACTTACATACAAGGATCAGGATATGTTGAAGATTAAAAATTGTTCAAGGCATGACCCTCGGGCAAAGGGCGTGGTCTCAAGGTCACTTCAAAGTTGACCTAAATTTACAAATAATAAAAACGTTTATATTTTGCTTACTATTAGGACTAGGATCATCAAATCTTGTAAGTTGATGCATCTCAGGACTTCACATCATGTTAACACAAAAGTAGGTCACGGTGACCTACTTTTTAAATTTTGTGGGCATTTGTTTTCAAATTGATTT
Source organism: Saccostrea cuccullata (assembly GCF_032062105.1). Classification (NCBI taxonomy): domain Eukaryota; kingdom Metazoa; phylum Mollusca; class Bivalvia; order Ostreida; family Ostreidae; genus Saccostrea; species Saccostrea cuccullata. The sequence goes on from NW_026931740.1 coordinate 42,570, forward strand.
GAAGGCATATTTCGGGCACTTTAAGGCCTATGATCATCAAACTTTGTCAGTTGATGCATCTTGGGTCCTTGAACAATGTCAGCTTAAAAGTAGGTCACTGTGACCTACTTTTTGAACTTTATGACTAATTCTTCTTAAAACATTTAATCCAATTATTTCAGACACTGAGAGGGTTAGAATCATCAAATCTTGTTAATTGATGCATCTTGGGACCTTAAAACATATTTATGAAAAAGTAGGTCACTGTGACCTACTTTTTGAATTTTGCAGGCATTTGTTTTCGAATTGTTCAAAAGGCTTATTTTGATTACCTTTAGACCTAGGATCATCAAACTTGGTCAGCAGATGCATCTTGTGACTTTGAAAAATGTCGACCAAAATATAGGTCTGGTCCCGATGACCTAGTTTCAACAATTTATGGCTATATTTTAGTATCTTAGGTATTTATTGGCTTAGAATCATCAAACTTTGTGAGTTGATGCATCTTGGGTTTTCGGAGAATGATGTCCAAAAAGTAGGTCACTGTGACCTACTTTCGACTTTTTATGGCTAAATTTTAGTATCTTAGGTATTTATTGGCTTAGAATCATCAAACTTTGTGAGTTGATGTGTCTTGGGTTTTCGGAGAGTGATGACCAAAAAGTAGGTCACGGTGACCTACTTTTGACATTTTATGGTTTTATTTAAGTATCTACGGTACTTATTGGCTTAGAATCATCAAATTTTGTAAGTTGATGCATCTTGGGTTTTCGGAGAAAGATGTCAAAAAAGTAGGTCACTGTGACCTACTTTTGACATTTTATGGCTTTATTTAAGTATCTATGGTACTAACTGGTTTAGAATCACTAAACTTTGTTTGTTGATGCATCTTTGGTTTTTAGAGAATGTCGATCAAAAAGTAGGTCATGGTGACCTACTTTTGAATATCTCAGGTACTTTTTGGCTTAGAATCATCAAACTTTGTCAGTTGATGTATCTTGGGTTTTCAAAGAATGTAGACAAAAAAGTAGGTCATGGTGACCTACTTTTAAATATCTCAAATACTTATTGGCTTAGAATCTTCAATCTTTGTTTATTAATGCATCTTGAGTCCTCAGAAAACTTCAATCTTAATATAGGTCACTGTGATGTACTTATGGTTTTTTATAGCTTTATTATTAAAAATATTATCAGTCATTATTGGCTAAGAATCATCAAACTTTGTCAGTTGATGCAACTTGGGTCTTAGGATACTTAAGGTTAGAGGCTTCAAATAGAAGTGATAAATTGTACAATTTATCAGAAGAGCGATTCAAGGGCCTCTTGTTAGATGATTCAAGATGTATATGAACTACGGCGCTTCACGCCGCCATATTTATCATGAAGCGCTAACGTGCTTCATGAAGTATGCCGGCGTGAAGCGTCGGAGTTCATAACCTCATGAATCTTCAAAAATTAAATTCATTTCTCAATTGTATTCAGATTTCATGAAAGCAAACTCTGCATACTTTTGTCATCTGTCTATGGTTGAAATGTAAAAGTTAAAGGGTTATATTAATTTTGTATTTTTTTTTTTACCTGAATTATTGTCAACGATTTGCTATTATAATATGTTGTTTCAGAAAGGCATTATTTTTCTTTTAAAAATCAATGCTATAAATGTTAAATGACTTTCTTTGATTTATAGATGTCGGAGAGACCTCCTGTTTACAATTCATCATACACCTCCAGACCTACCCACCAGCTAGTCACAGCTGTGGAATCTAACCCCATACTGAAGCACAGCCCCTCCAATCCCCAGGGTCACTCCACTGCTGGTCCCCCACCCCTGCCCCCCGGCAGAGAGGCCCAGTTAGAGGCACTCCGGAGGGACCCGATGGGGATTAACTTCGACCGCCCTAAGTACCCGTCCTACGCCATTCTGGCTGTACGGATCAGCTCCTTCACTGATTGGCCGACAGCCATGACGCAGACACCACGAGACATGGCCCTGGCAGGGTTCTTTTATGCTGGATACGGCGACTACACACGCTGCTTTTTCTGTGGAGGGGGACTAAGGAACTGGGAGGCTGGGGACGACCCCTGGGTAAGGCAGAGGCAGTTTTGATTCACAGTGAATCTACAGTATCAATATGGATATGGATTCATGCACTTATCTTTGTGTAAATTTTAATTAGAAAAAAAATTCCTCATGTTTTGGATGTAGCCAATAAAAAATGCAAATGCCATAATGCAGCAAATAAAAAATGCAAATGCCATAAAGTTTTCCAGACATTAAGTACCTGAATGATATATTCTAATAGAAATGCATGCATTTCTTCATCATTTTTTTTCCAAGTAGAACTGTAAGGTTATTCATAATCTATGTTGTTTCAAGGTTGAGCATGCTCGCTGGTTCAGTAAGTGTGCGTTTGTGAGACAGAATCGTGGACAGCAGTTTATCGATCTTGTACTGAGACGTGCTGCTGAGATGGTAAGTGACAAAAGGAGTTCCTGTGCTAAAATAGAACTGTAGATCAAAATGGCACAGATTAAGGCTATCTAAATTTAATTCCCTGGTTCTCAGGCCTATTTTCTCCAAAACAGAAGCGGAAAGGCGGCATTTTATTTCTCATTTTATTGGCAATAAAGTAGTTGAGGGAGGTATTTTTTTAAATTTTAATTTCCGAATTTTCTTTAACATAAAGATATTTTTTTAATCACAGATATACTTTCCATTTCTGGTCAAAATTTCTGCTTTATCCACTGCTTAACAGCGTGTAAACATCGTAGGTAATGTTCTCGAATGTATTTTCAAACGAAGTAGCCAAAATCTCATTGTAAATGGCTACTGGAAGTGATATTTGAATACTAAACTACGAAACAAATGAGGTCGGAATTTTTTTTCCCGGATTGGTCTCCGCAATACCAACTTTTTATTTTATCAAAAATACAATAAAATCGGCAATGCGGCTACCTCAAAACGGATGCGCGTGGGCCTGAGAACCAAGATTTCAATTTTATATGGCCTAACTGATATTTTCATAATAATGTCCAAGATAAATAAAAAAAAATTGTTGAAAATTTTTTTAATTCAGGAGTCTTTCAGAGACTATTTGTATTCAGATCTTTTATTACTTAACTTGCAATATTTTAAGGCAGTATTGTTGGCAATATAAGTTAAAAGCCTTGAACTTTTGAAGAAATTTTATCCCATGACTTCCTTAGAAGTTTTATATTTGAACCATTGTCATTATGATTTATTTTGAATATATCTTGTATATAGGAGGAACAGAGATCACAGGATGATGCTGGAAACTCGCAGACAAACCCACAGACAAATACAAATACTAGTAAGTAATTAAAACACAGACACACATACTAGTAACAAACTTACAAGTACTAGTAATTGATAAACATAAAGCTAATAAAAAAGAAATTTAATACATTCAACAAATATACACATAAACAATTTCATGAGTAGGGAAAGTGTGCAGGTATACAGATGTATGTATCAACAGTCAGATGTGTACATAGACAACAATTATCTAGACAAATAAGACTGTACATTTTCTTATGGAATATCAGTTTGTAACAGATAAGTAACTCAAGCTCCACTTCTTTACAAATAAAATGACAGACACAGAGTAATTGGACCTACATCACCTATCCAGGTATGATGTTACATTTCACCTGTGTTAACCTATTTACAGGGATACTGTCCAGGTGTGATGTTACATTTCACCTGTGTTAACCTATTTACAGGGATACTGTCCAGGTGTGATGTTACATTTCACCTGTGTTAACCTATTTACAGGGATACTGTCCAGGTGTGATGTTACATTTCACCTGTGTTAACCTATTTACAGGGATACTGTCCAGGTATGATGTTACATTTCACCTGTGTTAACCTATTTACAGGGATACTGTCCAGGTGTGATGTTACATTTCACCTGTGTTAACCTATTTACAGGGATACTGTCCAGGTGTGATGTTACATTTCACCTGTGTTAACCTATTTACAGGGATACTGTCCAGGTGTGATGTTACATTTCACCTGTGTTAACCTATTTACAGGGATACTGTCCAGGTGTGATGTTACATTTCACTTGTGTTGACCTGTTTACATAGATACTGTCCAGGTCCTTTGTTGAGTTATGTTTTACCTGTGTTGACCTATTTACAGGTGAAACTGTTTAGGTCAGATGTTGAATTATGTTCACCTGTGTTTACCTATTTACAGGTGATGCAGCCCAGACCCTTGCTAAGGAGGAGAAGATCATGAAGTCGGCAGCCGTTATAAGCATCAAAGACATGGGGTACGGCGAGGAGATAATTAAAACAGCCATCACTACCATCAAGAGCAGGCTTCCCAGAGGTACTGTATTTACTTTTAAAAAACCTCCCTGCTGCATTGAATTTTGAAATTTATAGCCTGAGAAATTATTAATAACAAATCTTATGGCCTTAATGATAAAGATTAATAATTACAGCTGATAAAACGATATGGAAATTTATGTATAGTTGCATCACTTTTCTTCAGTAAAGTTAAAACAAAAAAAAAGAAAGCATCGATCTCCAAGAAATTTGAAAAATTGCAATTTGCACTGTATGACATTTTTTATAGTCTTCACAATATATTGTAAAAACTGCTTGACTTCTAATAATTTAACAACTTTTTAGGTAAACACAAGGTATCTGCTCAAGAAATCTTGGAGGTCATATTTGAATTAGCAGACAACCAGAGAGCATCAGAAAATTCCAGCAGCCAATCAGAATCACAGAGATATGTTGACCAATCAGAATCCTCCTCCACTCCTGCTGTCCAATCAGGAGCTATCACAGAGAATGTCACAAATAATGTCAGCCAATCAAATTCCACTAGAGATAAAACTGACCAATCAACAAGTGAGGAGGCTGCAGCCACAGGAACTTCAAATGCAGGTAAAGATGGAGAGATAGTAGTCCATGCTTCTGTGTTTTAGAATTTAGTTTTATTTCCCCAGTGTGAATTTTTTTTTTAATATTGACTGTATACACTATCTGTATTGCGTAAATATGGCTGAAAGTTGATAAAAATATTTTTGGGGGGACTAGGAAATTATCAGTTTGCTTTTGTGTAAAACTGACTCACAAAATAAAAACCATGAATTTATTTTTAGACTACATGAGATTACCATATCAAAAATTTAATTTTTATAGATTTTTCTTTCCCCCCTACATTTCAATTTTTTTTCTCTTGAAGCTGAAGTTGGCACTGGAGAAAGTATTTCCAATTTTTTATCTAACCCTACTTATGATGGTGAGTGATATTTTTTACTTATGTCTTTTACCTGTTTTTTAGCTCTTCTGAGCGAAAGGCTCAAAGAGCAAATGCTATGTCCATTTGTGCTGTGTGCATAAACTTTTTAGAATATTGGCCATAACTCAAGAACCCCTTGACCAATCAGTGTCAAATTTGCCACAGGGTATCCTTGGTCTAAGGGCTACCATTTTTACTAAAACTAGGGTTGGGACCCTTAAACAAGGGGAGATAATAAGAAAAATAAAATCAAAAGTACTGGTGGCTAAAAAAATCTTCTCCAAAACCACCTGGTAGATTTTCACCAACTTACATACAAGGATCAGGATATGTTGAAGGTTAAAATTTGCACAGGGAATTACCCTGGGGTAAAGGGCATGGTCTCAAGGTCACTTCAAAGTTGACGTAAATTTACATTTAATAAAAATGTTTATATTTTCCTTACTTTAAAATCTAGGATCATCAAATCTTGTACGTTAATGCATGTTAGGACTTCACATCATGTTAACCCAAAAGTAGGTCACTGTGACCTACTTTTTAAATTTTGTGGGCAATTGATTTGGAGGCAGATTTTGGACACTTTAAGGCCTATGATTATCAAACATTGTCAGTTGATGCATCTTGGGTCCTCGAACAATGTCAGTTTAAAAGTAGGTCACTGGCATCAAATGCACAGTAAAATTCATCTTAAAGTAGGTCACTGTGACCCACTTATGTTTTTTTTGATAGGTTTATTAAAATATCTTCAGCCCTAATTGGCTAAGAATCATCAAACTTTGTCAGTTGATGCAACTTGGGTCTTAGGATACTTAGAGTTAGAAGCTTCAAATAGAATGACAGATTGTACAATTTATCAGATGAGCAATTCAAGGCCCTTAGGCCTCTTCTTTAAGAGCTTCTGTATATTTCTAAAAACTCTTAGTAAAGTTTAATAAACTATTATGAAAACATTTATTCCCATTGTTATTTTACACTATTTTGTGATTATTTTTTTTTAAATGTTTGGAATAATATTTAAATTTGATTAACCATGATAATTATTAATTTTAAAATATAAGTAGTACAAAAATGGAAGTGCCAGTTGATGTCATCATTTTGTTGACTTTTGAAATTTTTGGCTTGAGAAAGTAAAGATTAATTTTTGTGGCCTTAATGCACAAAATTTAGTCCTTATGTGTACCTATAAATAAAAAGGTCTTTTAAGCATGTATGGTAATGGACAGAACTCAGTTTTCTTTCAACTTGGAAGAATAAAAAAAAAAGAGTGTGCATAAGAAACTATACATTATGGGAGAGGGAGGGGGGGGTGAAAAAAATTGAATGTTTAAAAGTTTGTAATGAGGAAGAAGGGATAAGGTTTTTGTAAAATTTGTATGTAAGCAATCTGTAAAAAAGAGTGTGAAGTCAAGTTGTTCACCACGAGACCTAACTGTTGGGTTTCTGTCAAGTGGTTTCTGAATGAACTGTGTCAGTGAATAGATGGTTAGCAAGTTTAGGGGAAACAGTGAAAAGAAACTGTGTGTGAAAAGTGAATTGTGAGCAAATCATGAACAGTGAGTGAAATCACATCAAGTGAAAGTCGGGCATGAGTGAAAAGTAAAAGCTGCATGAACAAATATAAGGGTGAACGTGAGTAAATCTTTAATTCATTTCAATGCTTTAAAACTATATCCAACATCAGTAATGTTTTTTTTTTCAAATTGAAGCATTTTAAAAATCCATTGTTTTATATTGAACTTTTTGCAGAGCTGACGTCCCTGAGACAGGAGAACACAAGTCTTAAGGACCAGATCGTGTGTAAGATCTGTATGGAGAAGAACGTGTCCATTGCCTTCCTGCCGTGTGGTCACCTGGCCTGCTGTGCTGATTGTGCTCCAGCCATGAGGAAGTGTCCCATCTGTAGGGAGTTTGTCAGGGGAACTGTCAAAACCTACCTGGTGTAAATGTTAGGAGGGAGTTTGTCAGGGGCACTGTCAAAACCTATCTTATATAAACTTTCAGAAGTCTGGGAGATTTCAAAAGGGGTCCTCTCAAATTTTTTTTTTAGGTCACCTAGTCAATCGGGTGACCTATTGCTATCTGTTTCCAGCCGTCAGTGTGTAGCACCATGAACCATGCTTTGCTGTGTATTTTGCATCAGACCAAAACTTTAGACATTTTCAGCTACTCATCTTTCCCAAGGGCTTTGCAAAGAATTCATGTTCAGCTTTTTGGGACAGAGGGAATGTAAGGTGATGGTGATGATTTTTGAGTTAGGTATAACAAAATTAGGGAAAAATTTAAAATAGGAGAAAAAAATAACACAGTTATACAAGACAGGTTATGTCACCTTCAGAAAAAAAGTGAGTCCATCATATCCTTCAAGCTACCATTTTGCTCCAGTTAGAGGTTAATATTAATTGTTTGTGTCTCTTCCCATATACTGATACTGTTTTTATGTGAACAAATACCGTATATCGGGGATGTGTTATTAAAACAAAATCAT
>NW_026931741.1:0-49857 GCF_032062105.1 Saccostrea cuccullata
CGCATAGGCTCCTCTTGTCTCTGACCAGTAGAGTTTAAAAAAAAAAACTTATCTGTGCTTACAAGACAGATTTAAGATCTAAGCCACCCCCCTTCCACTCAATAGGTTTTTCTCATGTAGGTCAGGAGTAATCTTTTGTCTGTTTCAGACTGTTTGAGTGTTTGTTCATTGGGTTTCTTTTACGTAATTAACTGAGTTTTATTTTTTAATATAATTTTTTTTGGGGGGTGGGGATAAGACCCTTCCCTTCAGAAAAAAAAATTCTTAGATGTATGCTTTAATAAGTGCATTGCATTATAATATTTACTGGTAAATTGCCTGTCACCACCATAAGAAACTAGAGGTACTGTGAGCAATGAGGCTCACTAAATGATACCCCCACCTCCCATATCATGAAAATAATGGCAGTAGGGGGGGTAGGAGAGGGGTAAGACCCTTCCCTTCAGAAAAAAATCTTCGATGTATGCTTTAATAAGTGTATGTGCATTATAATCTTTACTCAGTCTGGTAAATTGCCAGTCACTACCATAAGAAACTAAAGGTACTGTGAGCAATGAGGCTCACTAAATTATACCCCCTCCTCCCATATCATAAAAATTATGGCAGTGTCCATGTTTTGCAAAGGAAAAAACCAAAATATGTATTGGATCAGAAAGTTAAATAGGACTAGGAGGTGCAAAATGGCAAGGTGTAATAAAGATTCTGTGTAAGTTTCATCAAATTTCATTCAGCGGTATGAGAGAATTTATTCTTCTCTCACACAAAGGATAGGTACCCCAAAGCTTAACAGATGGACGTACAGACAGACAAACATCACGATTACTTATATATACCCTTCCTTAATTTTCCTAGAATCATGAAAATGCACGAATCTAATATGTAAAATTGTCGCTATGAAATGGAAGAAAAAAACTTACATTCATTTTTCTTCTCCGTTCCCACGCTTGCTGGGGGAAGGCATCCTCCCAACAGAGGAAACTTAACGGTCCTCTCTCAAAACACTCATCCATTTTAAGAATAAAGAATGAGCCTAGCAACGGCTGTAACTAGGAAATGACCCTGTAAAATCTGAAAATTCCCGCTCAGAACACTTTGTTTCCGGAAGTAAGAGAGAGATTTTTAAAACTCCAAAACATTCATAAAATATCCAAACATGTCAATGTTACTTAGAATATAATAAATATTTAAATTGATTTTAATATCCTATATTGACGGCGCGACCTTTAGAGCGAGCACAAACTCTTCTATTGTTTTAATTTAGATCGGGCTCGTCAAACCGCACGTGACATTTGGTGCGTCTAGACTCAGAGAAGAATGAGAATACCACATCCCCGGATGTGCACATGGCTTTATTTGTGGCACTTCACCGACCCTCAGACAGACGTGGCCTCGGGAGTTACCCGAGGCCACCATGTGCGTTCAAGATGTCGATGTTCAATGTGTCCTGCAATTCACATTAGCACAATGTAGATTCAAGGCTTAAATATAGGTAGGCGTTATCTGATTGGCTAAATTCAGGTAAGTAAGTTAATTATCTTAATTTTAGAGTAAATATATTAATGTTTGAAATAAATGATGTTATGATGGAATGAAGAAATATAGAAAGTATAGAAAAGCCAGGGGAAGTTTTAGGAGTGGGGGTTGATTTTTGACATAGCATGTTAATTACGTGGAAAAGGGCAATTTTGACCTATAAACGCCATTGGACCCTATATTTCTTTCAGTATATTTTGTAACGCAGCTAGGATAAGGCTGCCCGTAAAATATCAAACTGTTCAATCTGTAGTAAGTAACTTCTCTGAACTACCTAGATATGACGTCATAATAGAATATGAAGTCAAGTCACTGCATACTTGAGCTGACATGACGCCGGGAAAGTGTCATAATTATAACATGGCATGTAGATTAAAGTAGGTCTATACTCGCACTACGTCATTTACGAATAGTAAAACCTGAACCGCGCTTCCTTTTTCCGAGATGAGAGTTTTTAACTATATTGGTTTGACTTTTACTTAGTGTTTTAAATATCCGGTACCGATTTTGCTCGAAGTCGGTCGCGTCAACAAACACATATTCTACAGTTTAAGGATAAATTAATTAAAAAGAAAAGGCTGGGAACAACTTTGGGTTGACAGAAGTAATTAGGTAATAAAACGATATTTCTGTGAATGATGCATGTTTTATATGCCGCGTCGAAAACACGGACCATATACCATGTATACATGCTACATCAGAACATGTATCAAACTATCGAGGCGACTATTGTCGGCGGCCAAGTTGAAGCTAATAGTGATAATTCGGAAGAAAAGTAATGACTTCGATTTGACTTAGAAAATTTATGGATTTTACTAATCAAACATTACAAAATTTACTTTAAATGATAATAATTGCATAAAACACATACCCCCTCCCCCAACCTGCTTACCCACAAATTAATGCAAAATTATCTTTTGAAAAAGTATTTGACAAAAGTTGATTCACTTGCAGCATACTTTGTTACTTTCTGTAACAAAATTATCCAGTTTCTAAGAATCAGTGAATTACTTTCATTTTCATCGTCTCCTAAAGACAAGTGTGTTATATTTATTTGTTTTTTTTTTTTTTGAGTAAAATAAGATAAATTTTAGGGACAATAGGTTTTGGGTGTGTATAATTATTGTTTTAAATAATGTACAACCTTGTTAATACAAGTATACACTCAAACATTAACAGTATTACAGAAATATGTGGCAATATATTACTTCTGGAAGAAAGAAAATAGGGGGGTCCCTTTAGTGTAGAGCTCATACCACTTAAAGTAATGCGTCAACATATAATTTTTTTAAGCTTATTATTTTTCTTAGATATAATTTAGTAAAAATAATGCAAATTTACGAAGATTGAGTCCATAATTTTTTTTTAAATGACCGAGATTGTCCTGTGAAGCATATTTTCTCACATTAAATTTTGATACAATAGCCTAACAAAGTGCATCTATTTATGTTTATAATAATTCATGCAAAACAATGATATTTTATTGTTTAATAACATGTTTCTACTCTATTTTGGGTATTAAAGTTGAATATTTAGACTTAAATTAATTTATATATGTACAACAAAATCTAGGATAGGTAAAATTTCAGTATTTTACATTTCGGGGTATATACTCCGATAGGCTATAGCGGAAAAGTGAACATGTTGACATATAATTTTTCTTGTGTCTATCCATTGCTGGGATGTATGTCTATCTTATAAAAGCAGATTTTTAAAGATTGAGCCCATTTAGTGCCGAGTATAGAACTACCTTAAGCTTGAGTGTGCTGTTGTGATGTTTAAACATTTGAAATATAAATATCTTTATTCCTATCGCGTGTCCGATATGCACATATTCAAACAATAGCAAAATATTATGTGTGAAACGCTCCCCTTATACTTCCATAGACAGAGTTAGAATTTATGAATCGTGTTTATACTGGACTGGCACAAGTGACAAACAAGGACATATTGAAGATATTCTGTGTTAATCTACAAGAGAAGAATGTCATCTAACAGAATTTTGCTGGGGGATTGTTTGTAGTTTATCCATTTTTAGCTCACCTGAGCCGAAGGCTCAAGTGAGCTTTTCTGATCACATTTTGTCCGTCCGTCTGTCCGTCCGTTCGTTGTAAACTTTTCACATTTTCGACTTCTTCTCAAGAACCAATGGGCCAATTTTAACCAAAATTGGTACAAAGCATCCTTTGGTGAAGGGGAGTCTAAATTGCTAAAATGAAGGGCCAAGTCCTGTTACAAGGGGAGATAATCAAGAAAAGACAAAAATAGGGTTGGGTCACTAAAAAATTTTCTTCTCAAGAACCACTGGGCCAGAAAAGCTGAAACTTATGTGGAAGCATCCTTGGGTAGTGTAGATATTAAATTGTTAAAATCATGACCCCTGGGGGTAGGACGGGGCCACAATATGGAATCCAAGTTTTACATAGAAATATGTAGAACATATCGTTAAAAATCTTCTTCTCAAGAACCACTGGGCCAGGAAAGCTGAAACTTATGTGGGAGCATCCTTGGGTAGTGTAGATATTAAATTGTTAAAATCATGACCCCTGGGGGTAGGGCGGGGCCACAATATGGAATCCAAGTTTTACATAGAAATATGTAGAACATATCGTTAAAAATCTTCTTCTCAAGAACCACAGGGCCAAAAAAGCTGAAACATATGTGGAAGCATTTTGGGGTAGTGTAGATTCTAAATTTTTAAAATCATGACCCCTGGGGGTAGGGCGGGGCCACAATAGAAAATCCAAGTTTTACATAGAAATATGTAGAACATATCGTTAAAAATCTTCTTCTCAAGAACCACTTGGCCAAAAAAGCTGAAACATATGTGGAAGCATCCTTGGGTAGTGTAGATATTAAATTGTTAAAATCATGACCCTTGGGGTAGGGCGGGGCCACAATATGGAATCCAAGTTTTACATAGAAATATATAGAACAAATACTTAAAAATCTTCTTCTCAAGAACCACTGGGCCAGGAAAGCTGAAACTTATATGGAAGCATCCTTGGGTAGTGTAGATATTAAATTGTTAAAATCAAGAACCCCGGGGGTAGGGCGGGGCCACAATAGGAAATCCAAGTTTACATAGAAATATATAGAACAAATCTTTAAAAATCTTCTTCTCAAGAACCACTGGGCCAGGAAAGCTGAAACTTATGTGGTAGCATCCTTGGGTAGTGTAGATATTAAATTGTTAAAATCATGACCCCCGGGGGTAGGGCGGGGCCACAATAGGAAATCCAAATTTTACATAGAAATATATAGAACAAATCTTTTAAAATCTTCTTCTCAAGAACCACTGGGCCTCAAAAGCTGAAACTTATATGGAAGCATCCTGGAGAAGTGTAGATATTAAATTGTAAAAATCAAGAACCCCGGGGGTAGGGCGGGCCACAATAGGAAATCCAAGTTTTACATAGAGATTTATTGAACAAATCTTTTAAAATCTTCTTTTCAAGAACCACTAGGCCAGGAAAGCTGAAACTTATGTGGAAGCATCCTTGAGTAGTGTAGATATTAAATTGTTAAAATCATGACCCCCGAGGTTAGGGCGGGGCCACAATAGGGAATCCAAGTTTTACATAGAAATATATAGAACAAATCTTTGAAAATCTTCTTCTCAAGAACCACTTGGCCAGGAAAGCTGAAACTTATGTGGGAGCATCCTTTGGTAGTGTTAATATTAAATTGTAAAAATCATGACACCCGGGGGTAGGGTGGGGCCACAATAGGGAATCCAAGTTTTACATAGAGATTTATTGAACAAATCTTTTAAAATCTTCTTTTCAAGAACCACTAGGCCAGGAAAGCTGAAACTTATGTGGAAACATCCTTGAGTAGTGTAGATATTAAATTGTTAAAATCATGACCCATGGGCGTAGGACGGGGCCACAATGGGGAATCCAAGTTTTACTTAGAAATATATTAGAACAAATCTTTTAAAAAGATCTGCATCACCCAAGTTTCTCAGGTGAGCGATGTGGCCCATTGGCCTCTTGTTGTTTTATACGATTGAGTTTTCTGATACAATTTATTTAATTCATGCTTATTTTGTATTTTATTCAGAGTCTGGTCCACTTGGCCACCAGTGGGGATGGGGGCACCAACCCCTGCACAGAGGCTTCGGAGCGAGCTGCCCGGACCGTGATTTGACCAGCAAAGTTTCTTGTGAAAGTAACATTTCGAGGCAGGGATCGCTGCAGAGTTCTGTTGAAGCTTTCGACCTTTTGCGAGTTGGTGTTTTTGATTGTCCTGTCCAGTACAGCTGGAAACAACCTCTTAGAGATGCAGGCATGGAGCCTTGCCTCATTTTCCGCAGAAGACGGTATTGTAAAACCTTGACCTAAATAAGAACTCTTGCTAACCCAGTTATTTTTTACTTTCCCTTTGCACACCAGAGAGTGTTTTCTGCATGATGCATGATCTCCCATGTAACATTTCACTATTGCATGTTTGGCATATGAGAGCTTGTTTTTTAATTTATCTGCATCTCCAGCATATACTGCATGAGCTTGATTAATCTCAGCTGTACATCTGTCAAAACAGCATCTAGGGCAAGATTATGCAAAAGTTTGTTTCTTATTATTTTTTCTGCTTTAGTTCTCTTTGGCATGCTAAAACCTTTTTAGGGTTAAAATTTTCTGCATCTGATTATTTAATATTGCCTTTGATGAAATGTTTTGACTCATTATATAAGGATATACAAGTGTCGAGAGTCAATATAATGAAACAAAAACCTCAATACTGAAATGCTTTGAAATTTATATTTGCAATATGATATATAAAAAAGCAGCACCGTCCTTATAGAGGGAAACTTTACATGACTATTACTCCCTTGGTTTCCAACCAAACATGATGGGGCAGAGCTGTCAAGATGGTATGGTCAACATTTACATGCTTGCACGTGCGTGCACGTGGTTACCAAAAATCCAAAATGCTTACCTCGAGGCCATCTTTGTTTTTCAACCAAACAAGATGGGATTAAGAACATAGACAGGCATAATGGCCATGCACCCACTGCAATGAGTAAAATAGTGTAGACAAGATGATATAGTCATGCAAGTGAACTCATCCCCAATGGTATGGTGCATTCTGATTGACTTGGACAAGTGTCGAGTGTCAATATAGATCGACCGGCAGAGCTGTCCGGGTTGGTTACCTCCCTAACCTCGAGGCCATCCACACACCCCAGAACTACACTGATGGTTAGCAGTGCCCTCATCAAGTAAGTGGCCATGTTTTGAGCAAATTTTATTTTTACTAACCATTTTAACTATTTGATGTAACATTTTCAGCAAATGAGTACACAGTCTGTGTCGCCGGCTGGAGGGATGTCTCACCCACCCCCGAGTACAGGGGGTTATTGTACAGGCCATCTCACTGTACGGGGATGGCATGTAGGGAGTCACTTCCCCTTAAGGTGTTGACATCCACCAGCTGGCGACACCGGTTACTCATGTCAGCCTCATTAAGGTTTTTTCAATAATTGGCATAATTTTGTTTGATGTCTTTTGTAGAGACTTTTGGGTAGGAGGGGGAGTGTTGGGGAGGTATCCCATCATTGCCTATAGGGGTTTGACTGAAGCCAACTTAAAGCCCATAGTTAACAGTGGCAGCTTTCCTACCCGAGGATTTGGTCTCTACCTCCTTATACAGATTGTACCGCCTTGATACATATAGACACTTAGTACATCAAAGGCCCATCCGGCTTCCCAGACCACGCCTCTCTTCAGATGCAAGATCCCACTCAAGCTGTCCATCACACCCCGGATTCCCCTGCTGGTGGAGAGAGATCACCTCATTCCACATCTCGGCTGGTTTCCCAAGGTGTAGCAGTCAATGGGAATTTTGATTGGCCAGTCTAGGTAAATATACCATTTTTCATTTGCTGGAGACAAATGACAGTATACAGTGCATGAGAGCACATATCAGAGTTACTTCCCTTAGACTATCTAACAAGACAGGAAATTTTAACATCATATTACTTTAATTCTTTGAAATGAATGCTTCTGATTTCTTTTCTTATGTACCTATATGACTTTCAACTGCATGTATTACATTTTACTTTGCATGTATTCACATGTATTTACATGTAATAGTATGTAATATGTATCCCACCCTAGTAAGGTCCATTTTTCCCATATTTAGTCATGTAAAAGGTAAGTAAGACTTGATTTGTTAGAATTTTTATGAACTATTGCTCAATTATAAATGTTTTATACAAAATTTGACTTACTGTTCTGATTCATTTGTATTTAGGCACTTTGGAGGGCTTTCAACTTTCGGTCTCCTCGGCCTAAGGAGATGGTGGCACATGGGCCGCACGAGCATTTCCTGCCCTTCCGCAGCTATAGGAATTTCTGGAACCATCTGATGCAATTGCTGGGACAGTCTGTTGTACTTTGCAGGTAAAATTTTCACATCATTAATTTTCATTCCCTTCTTATGGGGCACATTTTGAGGTTTGAAACGATAGTTATGACCCTTTTTTAACTTTGGCATGGTTTTAATTCTCCTTGTTTAAACTTCAAATTCCCCAAAAAATGATAAATGGTCAGTGCTGTTTAAGGCTTCAGAGACTGAACTGTAATGTGTTATCAAAAATTGGGGTTTTCTGTAGCCTATGTTAATTATAAACAAAGAAGATGGGGGGCACCTGCTATATCTCCAATTTCCATTAGAAAGGGGGGTGATGAAGCTTTTCGCACATACTTAATCAGCAGGAAGGACCAGATAAGGATCATGTAGTATACTAGAAACATTAATGAATAACTCTTCATTATCATCAAAAAGTTTGCTAATTAGTCTATGTGAAATCTTAAAATTTTGCCTTATTAGCTAGATTTGCATTAAATTCTGCAGCTATTTTCAAATTCTGGGTGGAATCCACCCTTATGAAAAATTGACTCATATGTGATATTTTCTCATTTTATTTTCAATAAACAACAGAATCATGGCAATTTATCAACATTTTATTCATTACAGTCATCCATAAATCCAAATATGATCACAAGTCTGAAAGTCATTCACTAACTCTAACACGGTTGGCCGCAGTTGGGTGTCATCAGTTCAGAAGGTCACAGTATCCAAGACGCTGAGGTTGCAGGACTCAAATTTCATACGTGTACTCGGGTAAGTGTAAAGTCTTTAAAAATTACTATATTGACTAATTCCAAAGTAGGTAACAATATGAGTATAGGAATGAGAGTACCAAATCCCCGGATGTGCACATGGCTTTATTTGTGGCACAATGTAGATTCAAGGATTAAATAGGTAGGCATTATCTGATTGGCTAAATTCAGGTAAGTAATTATCTTAATTTTAAAGTAAAAATATTAATGTTTGAAATAAATGATGGAACAAGGAAATATTGTAGAAAGTATAGAAAAGGCAGGGGAAGTTTTAGGAGTGGGGGTTGATTTTTGGCATAGCATGTTATTTACTGCCAATCTCTATAAGTTGCGGAAAAGGGCAATTTTGACCTATAAACGCCATGGGACCCTATATTTCTTTCAGTATATTTTGTAAGTGCAAAGAACAAAGTTTCCAATGATACCAAGGATTTGTCTGAAATTACAATAGGTAAGTACTGAGAGGGCCTAAGATTTGTATTGAGTTCTATGGGAAATGAATTGGTACTCTTTTCCCAGACGTCACATGACGTCGTATGTTAGCCTGGTTCCCGAGGCCTTCCGATGTGCACGCACAGAAGGCCTGTTGTTTTAAATTTATTGTGCACTTGGAAGCACTTGATGTGTACTTGACAGAATCTCACCTCCTTCAGTTTCCTGATGGTCTCCGTCTGATCCTCCACAGGCATGCACTTTGCAATGTCAGCGTCCTACGTAACATCCAAGATGGCGGCCAATGCGGTATGTTTGTATAGTAAATGATACATCTTGCTCGATTAATAGCATTTTTAACTGCGTCATGTCCATTTTTTTCATTTATTTGACTAGAACTCAGTTCAATGATATTATTGAAACTGCCTTTTGGCCATGAATCACCTGATTTGACCTGCCAACCCACCTATGTACACCGATCAGCTGTTTACATGTAAATGGCATAGATCCAGTCTGATTAAAACCAGCCCCTTCTCCTTTCACTCTTCAGGGTCTGACAGGCATCAATAGGAGGTCATCTTCACACGACCTCTACAACTGACCAATCAGGTGAAAGGAGAAGGGGGCTGGTTTTAATCGAACTGGCATAGATCTGTATCAAAATACACCCAAATTTAACATTTAACGTCATGTCGATTTTTAGCTCACCTGAGCCGAAGGCTCAAGTGAGCTTTTCTGATCAAAATTTGTCCGTTGTCTGTCGTCGTTGTCGTAAACTTTTCACATTTTCATCTTCCTCTCAAGAACCACTGGGCGAATTTCAACCAAACTTGGCACAAAGTATCCTTGGGTGAAGGGGAATCAAGTTTTTTCTAATGAAGGGCCAGGCCCTTTTCCAAGGGGAGATAATTATGAATTAGAGAAAAATTAATGGGATTTTTAAAAAATCTTCTTCTCAATATAGAACCACTGGGCCAGGAAAGATGAAACTCATGTGGAACCATGATCAGGTAGTGTAGATTCAAGTTTGTTCAAATCATGACCCCATGGGGGTAGGGTGGGGCCAAAATGGCTAATCTTTTTTTTTTTACATAGGAATATATAGAAAAATCTTCTTCTCAAGAACCACTGGGCCAGGAAAGATGAAACTCATGTGGGATCATCCTCAGGTAGTGTAGATTCAATTTTGTTCAAATCATGACCCCTGGAGGTAGGGTGGGGCCAAAATGGCCGATCTTAATTTTACATAGGAATATATAGGAAAAATCTTTTAAAAATCTTCTTCTCAAGAACCTTTTGGTCAGGAAAGACGAAACTCATGTGGAATCATCCTCAGGTAGTGTAGTTTCAAGTTTGTTCAAATCATGACCCCAGGGGGTAGGGTGGGGCTAAAATTGCCGATCAAAGTTTTACATAGGAAAATATAGGAAAAATCTTATAATCTTCTTCTCAAGAACCACTGGGCCAGGAAAGATGAAACTCATGTGGAGTCATCCCCAGGTAGTGTAGATTCAAGTTTGTTCAAATCATGACCCCTGGAGGTAGGGTGGGGCCAAAATGGCCGACCCAAGTTTTACATAGGAATATATAGGAAATATCTTTAAAAATCCTTCTCAAGAACCACTGGGCCAGGAAAGATGAAACTCATGTGGAATCTTCCTGAGGTAGTGCAGATTCAAGTTTGTTCAAATCATGACCCTAGGGGCAAGGGTGGGGCCAAAATGGCCGACCCAAGTTTTACATAGGGATATATAGGGAAACCTTTTTAAAATCTTCTTTTCAAGCACTTCAAAGCTATGACTAGTGATATATATGGAATCATCCTCAGGTAGTGTAGATTCTAGTTTGTTCAAATGATGAACGCCTGGGGGGGGGGGGGAGCCAAAATCAAGCCCGATGTGCTCAGGTGAGCGAATATATGGAAAAATCTTTATCCACATTGCTCAGGTGAGCGATGTGGCCCATGGGCCTCTTGTTCTATTATACTAGGAGATCTTAATTACTTTATCAATATATGAAGAATGCTAGGTAACACTGTAGCTTGCAGTACATGATATAAAAGTAAAAATATCCCTTAGAAATAATATCTAGATACAACATAGTACTTAAGTAAGGAAATCTAATCATTTTTTTTTCAATGCATGAAAAATTACTTTGTTTTGGTGTAATGGTAACACACCTTATCCAAGCTGTAAAATGGGATGAGGAGATCCAGGTTCAATTCCTGGGAGCATTGTTCTTATCATGCATTGACAAATAAAAATGAGAAAATAAAATGGAATTTACAGAAAATTGAAAACTCAGGCATAATTCTATTAAAACAGCAGGGTTGAAGCAAACAATAAACAAACTAATCATGTTAATGCATTATTTCTAATTTAACAATCTTCGAAAGTTTAGATGATTTTAGTATGTCCTTTTTCTGGTTGAATCAACAAGTCTGTTATAATTATATTGGAGAAAATAGTTAATGATGCACATTTTATTACAAACTCTGAATATCTTGTATCAGAATTTGGATTGGATGCAAATCTGTCCGAGAAAGTAGCCAGCATTTTGGTATCTGGGTGAAATTATAAAGAATGTACACATTATTTAAGTGACCCTCATAAAGATCAGCAATTATAACTGACATTTGAACTAAGTAACTATGTAAATATAAGAGAGTTTAATATTATACTTTAATATATCTTTTGAACACTGTAAATGTATTATGTTTGGCATGTACGATATATCAGTATCCTCATAGGACTATAGGTATCAATATCCTCATAGAACTTTATGTATCAGTATCCTCATAGGACTTTATGTATCAGTATCCTCATAGGACTTTATGTATCAGTATCCTCATAGGACTTTATGTATCAGTATCCTCATAGGACTTGATGTATCAGTATCCTCATAGGACTTTATGTATCAGTATCCTCATAGGACTATATATAGGTATTAGTATCCTCATAGGACTTTAGGTATCAGTATCCTCATAAGACTTTAGGTATCAGTATCCTCATAGGACTATATGTAGGTATTAGTATCCTCATAGGACTATAGGTATCAGTATCCTCATAGGACTATAGGTTTCAGTATCCTCATAGGACTTAAGGTATCAGTATCCTCATAGGACTATAGGTATCAGTTTCCTCATAGGACTCTAGGTATCAGTATCCTCATAGGACTTTATGTATCAGTATCCTCATAGTATCAGATCCTATGGGACTATAGGTTTCAGTATCCTCATAGGACTGTAGGTTTCAGTATCCTCATACGACAATATGTATCAGTATCCTCATAGGACTTTATGTATCAGTATCCTCATAGGACTTGATGTATCAGTATCCTCATAGGACTTTATGTATCAGTATCCTCATAGGACTATATATAGGAATTAGTATCCTCATAGGACTTTATGTATCAGTATCCTCATAGGACTTTATGTATCAGTATCCTCATAGGACTTTATGTATCAGTATCCTCATAGGACTTAATGTATCAGTATCCTCATAGGACTTTATGTATCAGTATCCTCATAGGACTATATATAGGTATCAGTATCCTCATAGGACTATATATAGGTATTAGTATCCTCATAGGACTATAGGTATCAGTATCCTCATAAGACTTTATGTATCAGTATCCTCATAGGACTATAGGTATCAGTATCCTCATAAGACTTTAGGTATCGTATCCTTATAGGATTATAGGTATCAGTATCCTCATAGGACTTTATGTATCAGTATCCTCATAGGACTATATGTAGGTATTAGTATCCTATATAGGACTTTAGGTATCAGTATCCTCATAAGACTTTAGGTATCAGTATCCTCATAGGACTATATTATGTATAAGTATCCTCATAGGACTATAGGTATCAGTATCCTCATAGGACTATAGGTATCAGTTTCCTCATAGGACTCTAGGTATCAGTATCCTCATAGGACTTTATGTATCAGTATCCTCATAGGACTTTAGGTATCAGTATCCTCATGGGACTATAGGTTTCAGTATCCTCATAGGACTGTAGGTTTCAGTATCCTCATACGACAATAGGTATCAGTATCCTCATAGGACTTTAGGTATCAGTATCCTCATGGGACTATAGGTTTCAGTATCCTCATAGGACTATAG
The DNA here is from genome assembly GCF_032062105.1 of Saccostrea cuccullata. Lineage (NCBI taxonomy): Eukaryota > Metazoa > Mollusca > Bivalvia > Ostreida > Ostreidae > Saccostrea > Saccostrea cuccullata. The sequence continues at coordinate 13,221 of NW_026931741.1, forward strand.
GTATCAGTATCCTCATAGGTCTATAGGTATCAGTATCCTCATAGGACAATAAGTATCAGTATCCTCATAGGACTATAGGTATTAATATTCTCATAGGACTATAAGTATTAGTATCTTGATAGGACTATAGGTATCTGTATACTTATAGGACTATAGGTATTAATATCCTCATAGGACTATAGGTTTTAATATTTTCATAGGACTATAGGTATCAGTATCCTCATAGGACTATTGGTATTAGTATCCTCATAGGACTATAGGCATCAGTATCCTCATAGGACTACAGATAATTATATCCTCATTGGACTAAAGGTTTCAGTATCCTCATAGGACTTTATTATCAGTATCCTCATAGGACTATAGGTATCAGTATCCTCATAAGACTTTAGGTATCAGTATCCTCATAGGACTTTATGTATCAGTATCCTCATAGGACTATATATAGGTTTCAGTATCCTCATAGGACTTTATATATATATATATCCTCATAGGACTTTATGTATAAGTATATATAGGACTATATATATATATATATATATATATATAGGTATCAGTATCCTCATAAGACTTTAGGTATCAGTATCCTCATAGGACTATAGGTATTAATATCCTCATAGGACTATAGGTATTAGTATCCTGATAGGACTATAGGTATTTATATCCTCATAGGACTATAGGTATTAATATTCTCATAGGACTATAGGTATCAGTATCCTCATAGGACTTCCATCAGAGCTGGTAATGTCAATTTCTACACACCTCTGTGGTTCTGGGTTCCCAGTAGAATTTTGAATGGTTTGTAAGGAATCTTTTAAAATATATTTTTGCACAAAATTCCTAATAGCATCACATGTGATTTTTTGCTTTTCTGCAACGCTTGGTTCATTGGCAAGCAAATCTTTTATTCATTTTTTTTCATTCACATCTTTCATGTTAAAGTAATGCAGGGCTGCAACAACCACATGTTACGCTATCAAAGAGCAGCCAAATTCTTTACACTGCTCATAATGATTTTTTACATCCTCCCCATTTGCATGTGATCTACCTAACTTTATCTTCTCTGCGTACAGAGTTCCCGGTTCAGTACACTTGTCATTGTACAGAGTTTTAAAGAGCAGGGTCAAGAAAGCCATCTGTAAATGGAAAAACTCAAATGTAATAGATGACAAGTGTAATAACCTTTCTTTCTCAGTCATAGCTTGTTGGCGGACTCGCTTTGCACCAGAAAATCTTTCTCTTTTTAATTGATCACCACCAATATGGACTTTAACACCAGCAAGATCTGTGTTACTTTTATCGTAAATTTCTGTAATGTGGTCTTCATAACTATCCATCATATCCACAACTTCTGCATAACTTTGTTCATTTTTGCAAAGAACTGGAAATGTGACAACTGTATTCTTGGAGCTCATATCACAGTCCTTGGCTCCTAAATCATTTTTTCAATGCTAGTGAAATGTGCTTGAACTTTTTGAAAAATTTCATATGTCTCACCAGAATTTGAAATACAACACAGACATAATCATTGGAGATAACTTTAAAATCATTTTCATCTGGGAGAAATGATTGAGGTGGCAGGTCAAGAGTTGGGGAGATGGTAAATGATCAAAAGTGTATATATATAATGGCTGCAGAGGCAAACCAATGCTCCATATGGGTTGAATTCCCTTTACGTTGATGACTTGCCATCACCATTAAATTGACGTTGTCACCAACGATCGTTTGCCATCTATGACTGCTTGTATAAATTGTTGGATGAAATGGCCTCCTATTTGGTCCTGTACCTTATTACTAGTGGCATGAGATACAGTCACTCCCAATGTCTGCAGTCTGTCATATACCTATTTCAGGGTAAGAAATAATTTAATTTAGCCATCTTAAAGAAAATATGCATGCCATTGCTCGACAGTGACTGTCTCGGCTGATAAAAATAGTTAGAAAGGTAGGTGGGAGGATTTTTTTAATATTCAAAATGTTAAAACACATGTCAATATGATTTTGAAATATATTTACATGTATTAATTAGCAAGATGAGAAAACTTCTGAATAAATAAAAACAAAGTAATTGTTAATTAATTTGGAGGTGAAAAAAAGTTATAGGTTGGGTCATTTTTTGGGAGGAACAAGCAATTTTTTGAAGATGACCTTATTAAAAAAATTCATCTAAATATACTGAACTGTAATGACCATATCTTTAAATACTTGATTTCAATGTTTATGAAATATATATTAAATATATATTTTGCCCTGCAAAAGAGCAGTACCGCAGTTCCCGTGAAACGGTGGCAGCCATTTTCAGACTATTTTGATCTCCTTTTAAAGAAGAGCTCCATATAAAGTCAAATTTTGAAACTAAAATGTTTTATTTTTTTTCTTTGCCAAATGATAGTAGACATCTTAGGTTACCATATGTAAAAAAAAGAAGTTAAATCTGGTGGTTAATTCGTGGTTAATTTGTTGACTCCCCAGCCTCCTTAAGTTGGTTTACAATTTACATTGTTGTAAAAGCTGTATTAATTTGAGAAGAATAAAGGTACTGATGATCGAGATGAATCTCACCTTTTGAGTCTTACCTTTTGATGAACATTCTCTTGAGCAATTGCTACAGCAATAAATCTTTGGACCCGAGAAAGGATATGGTTTCTCCTTTTCATCAGTATACCATAAATAAGGCCAATTTCTCTAGCTGCAGACTTGTAATGGCTTTCATCTGTAGCTTTATTTTCCCCTGTTGAGATGGTAATAAGGATCTGCAAAAACCTAGGTTGGTATTTAAACATTTCCTCAATTATGCTTTCCCAGGTAAAGGACTTGAGGTCATCATACGTTACTTGACCTAGGTAACTTTGGTTTTTACATGACATATACTTGGCGTCTGATTCAATTTCTAGTAAGAAAAGAGACCAGAGACTTTCTTTTAGGCATGTGATATTCATTATTTGTTTAGCAATATCTATAGAGGAACTTCCAGTACAAAATTTTTGTATAATATCCAGAACTAAATTTGTTTGAAGGTTATCATTTTCTAGATGGAACTGTTCCTGGTCTTGGTTAGATTGGTTGACGTTGTTCCTTGATTTTTTCAGAAAGTGAAGCATTTTCTGGCCAGCTGGAGGGTCCAAAGATTCATCCATTGGTTTCTCATTTTGGTTTGGAATTGACTGTGTACTATCAAATAAATTACAAGAGGCCAATGGGGCACATCTCTCACCTGAGTATCTTTGCCATACTATTCTTCACCAGATTTCCCTTTTGTAATATCTATCGTGACCCCTCCCTGCCCAATGGGGTAATTTGGAGAATGTAGAATCTATACTACCCCAGAATGCTTCCACATATTAGTTTCAGCTTTTCTGGAACAGGGCATGGTTCTTGAGAGGACTATTTTTTCCTATCAATTGAGAAAACTATTTTTTCCTACATGTATATATTTCAATCATAAACATTGTCCGACACTTCTGCTTCATATTTGGATAATTTACTTGAAAAAAACACTAATGGTAATCTAACAACCAAGCTATATTTGATGACTTCAACTTTTCTATCGTCAGCTTCCCTTACTTATGCAGCAATATACCTTTATCACCTCCATACGGAGTATATATATCTCAGTTGATTTGATACGCAAAAGCATAATCTACGTATGAACATTTTCTTAAAGGAGGTAAATTATTGACAAGCAAGTTGATGAAACAAGAATATCAGCAGTCTCGTTTAAAGTCATCATTTTGCAAGTTCTATTGTCGATACAATGACTTTGTCAGCAAATACAATTTATCATTGAGTCATAAGTTTAATGACGTTTTTCATACCAATTGTTAGTCCATTATTTATACACTGAATTGACAACGGATTTTTTCCGTTATTTCCTGATTATGACAACGAGCACACGGCGGGTGTGACCGGTCGGCAGGGGATGCTCACTCCTCCATGGCACCTGGTCCCACCTCTGATGTTTCGGAGGTCCTTGTTTTCACTGCTCTTATTTTGTATATTGTTTAATGGACTTTGAGACTGAGTGATGTTCACTGTCTCCATGTCCCTCTTGATATAGATAAGTTGCATGTTGACATAATTATCTTCCTTGTTGACATAAAAATGTCGCATGTTGACATAATTATCTTGCATGTTGACATAAATAAGTCGCATGTTGACATAATTATCTCGCATGTTGACATAAAAATGTCGCATGTTGACATTATTATCTTGCATGTTGACATACAAAAGTCACATGTCTACATAATTATATTGCATATTGCATCTAAAATGTCAGATACAGGCGTTATTAAAGCCATATATGGGGTAACTGATAAAAAAAATATGTTTTTGAAAAATACAAAATTAAGTTAAGAAATAAAGTTAATACATTTAAATTAAAGCTTTTCATGCAATTCTGAACACGGAGAACACCTCGTTTCATCTAAAAATACGATTTTATCTTCTCTGTAATGTGTTATTTAAATCTTTTGTACATTTTAGAAAATGTTCTAAATTAAATTGTGATATCTTTATAAGGCAATTGACTTAGATTTTGTAATTTACGGAAAACTTCTATCTTTATATAAAGTAATGATACAAATAATAAATTCTTATAATTTTAGTCTAGTAATTTTCATTGTACATATGCCATATATGGCTTTAAGTAAATTTACCCTTATTTAAATTATATTTTCTTATATAATTGGTAACTTGCATGTCAACATAATTAACTTGCTTGTTGACATTAATATGTTGCATTTCTACATAATCATGTGAAATGTTAATATTATTTATCTTGCATGTATTGTAAGGGACAGAAATATATGCCACCATAGATCATACTCTTAAAAGATATACTTTGTAAATGACTATGTGCATGCCGACATACTGGTAGTAAATATCTTGCACTTGCATGTAGCTGCGGAAACTGTAGCTCTTTTTTGTGCGCAATAAATATACAGATTTTTCAATGGGTGTCACTGTAGCTCTCCGTTCTATCAATATAATTTGGAGAGCTACAGTTCTGCAGCTAACTTGCATGTTGACATAATTTTCTTGCAAATCTTGCATGCTGACACAGTTTTCATGCAGGTTGACTTAATTTATCATTCAGGTATGGGGTAGAAATATGCCATCATAAACGCTAGTTTCTGACATCATAAATGCAAGCTTTAAGATACAGCGTAATTATATTAACAAGGAGCATAACTTTAATGGCATGCAAAATGCAAGATTGTTACATGTTAACATGCAACTTAATAACATGAAATTTAATTATGTGAACATGCAAGATAATTATGCTAAAATTCAGTTAAGTTATGTCAATAAGTGACTTATTTATATTAACATGCAAGAGAATAAGTTGTCTGTCCACATCTTATATGCTGACATAATCATCTTGCGTGCTAACTTGCTTACGTGTATCGTGCATGTTGACAGAAATAACATGTTTATATAAATGATGTTGCATGTTAAGATAAATAAGTCGCAGGTTGACATAAATACATGTTTGTTGCATGTTAACATTAATTATAGTGCATGTTAGCTAAATGGTTTTAATATGCAAACCTCGATACAATCCAAGTTAAAAAAATGTTAGTGTTTAGGCCTTTCTTAAACTCAGTTTAAAATCCTATTGAAGATACATGTATATATACTGTCTTTTCTGAATAATCAAACACACTGTTTCATAAATTTCTTTCCCATTATACTATTTTCCTTGATTTTATCACTGTGCAATCCGACACCCTGTTTATTCCGACACAAAATCTGTCTCCCAGTGCATGTCAAATTAGACAGGTTTCACTGTATATATTTTCATCAAATTTCATGTTGCATTTCTAATGAACCCTGGAATGATCATTTGTATCGTATGGGCATTTTTCTAGTTTTATGAATCCAAAGACAAACGGAAAGAGGAGGGGGGGACTCAGAGTGTTTTGGTCCACTGACCTCCTCCTACATTGAAAGACAAAAATTTACCAATCACAATTTATTGAAAAAAAAAAACCATAAACACATTTTCTTTGCAATAATTTTAATAATACCACACATTCATTTATACATATCTAAAATGTACAATAAAAGTATTTAACCGTTTACAGAAAACATTGATTTTGGATAAAAAAAAAATAAACACCGAAGAAAAAAAACATTAAAACACCAAAAAGAATTTTAGAAAAAAAATAAAAAGAAAAAAGAAAAAAAAACCATTCAAACATTGAGAAAAAACATAGAGAGAAAACATGGTGTGCGGTACATTGAGATCGGAACAGCCTTTAGAATCGCATGGATTGAAGCTGCCAAATCGGGGAGTTCTCAGGAATTTTTCTACCCTTTTTCTTGGGTGACCTGCAAACAGAATAGGAGACCTACATTTAGAGGGTTGAAAAGACAACACAAATAAGACAAATACAGTAATCTTATTAATTCATTTGACGGCTTCATGACAATATATTATATATTTGTTACTTGGATTCAGAAATTGATTAAATGTTGATATTATAAATATGTTGGCTGTGATTTAAACACAATATCATAATTAAATAGTAACTTTAAAAAAATTGATATAAGCAAGTGATACACAAAATTGTATCTAAAAAATAGTACTTAAATTTAATTAATGCATGCAAGTGATTGTCCTGATCAACACTCCACCTTAATGTGATAAGATATGTTGCCATGCCTAGCAAATTAAGTAGGCCATGACCCTAGAAATTTATCAATTGTCTTAAGATTTTATTTAAGAGCAGGATAATATGAAGTTAGTAATATTAAATAAAAAACATCCAAGTACAACTGTAGATTCCTTTATATAAGGGCGGTATTGATTATTTTAATGTTATTAGTACCCTCCAAGAATTACAATATATTGATCTAATTTTTAATATGTGATATTAAATAAAGCTGAAATTAATGAAGTGAAAAATGTGAATTCATGAGTCTACAATTAATTTACATGTAATTTTAGTTTTAAAATATATGTTATTAATATTAATGATATGGATAAATTAAACGACAAGCCTATGAACGCTCTAGAGCTCCAAAGATCAACGTACTAATTCCAGGCCATTTTATGACATGAGTTTTAGGAACACATACTAGAATGACAGAGGAATCTATAGTATGTCAAATTGTGATTTGTTGACGTTATGGTATAAATATCATTTAACATATGCAATAATTTAGCCCTCTCTGATTTTTTTTCTTATAACCCCCCCCCCCCCCCCCCAATAAAAATGAGGGCTGCCTTATTGCAGCAATAGCGGTGCTAATATGTTAAAAGTTAAAAAAAAAAACTTTTCATTAACTTGGCATTTTTCTTACATAATAGTCATAACAGATGAAACAAACATACAAAATCATGTTATTATAACTGAAAAGCCTGTGTTTGAAAAAAAAAATTAGAAAATTTCATTTTATGCAAACATGTAGTTCAATGTGATATTGTAAAAGAACATATACATACCTCATCCAGATGTCTCGAGAAAAAGCAAGTTTATGGATAAAAATGAACAATATATATTTAAATGATGATATCAAATTAAAAAAAAAAGACCTATGGTTTACCCTGCACATGTATTTGGCAGTCTTCAAGTAGGAATGCTACCTTGTAAATAGGATCTTAATCAAATTCTTGCAGTTTTTTTGTTTACAAGTACTTAAGTTAATATACAATTGTTTATAAATTAAATAACTAAAAATTGTTTTCTAAAATGTGAACATTTTCCACAGGAAATTTTTTTTTCTTGTTTACAAATAGGATAATATTTTCAAAATATTCAAACTATTTTCATTGAAACAAGTCCGTTTTATTCAAAACTTACATGTTGTATAATTTCGTTTTTTATTAGGTCACCTGAGTAAACTCAGGTGACCTATTGCTATCTGTTTTCGTCCGTCGTCGTGCGTTGTGCGTTGTGCGTTAACATTTGAACATTTTCAGCTTCTTCTCTGCAACCACTGAACCAATTTCAACCAAATTTGGCACAAAGCATTTATGGGTGAAGGGGAACAAAAATTGTATTTATTGAAAAAATCACTAAAATTAATGCAATCTTTAAAAATCTTCTTCTTTACTCCTGGACATCAAGCAGTTAAACTGTTTGCATGATTGTAACCAGCATTGAGTCCTCTACAAAAATTGTGAAATTTATGGCCCCTGGGTCAGGGGTTCTAGTGCTAGGGTGGGGCTAAATAAGTATATAGTGAAAATGCATTATTTCTTTGAAAATCTTCTTCTCTGCTCCTAGGTATTAAATAAACTAACTAAGTGCATAGTTATGAAAAGTGCCTCTACCAAAATTGTGAATTTTATCAAGGGGTTCTATTTAGGGCGGGGCTCATATTATATAGTGAAAATTCATGAATTCTTTGAAAATCTTCTTCTTGCTCCTGAGTATTAAATAAACTAAAATGATAGTTATGATGAACAAGTGCCTCTCACCAAAAATGTGAAAAACCCCATCTGGGGTTCTAGTTAGGGTGGGGCTAAATTAATATTAGTGAAAATGCATTATTTCTTTGAAAATCTTCTTCTCTGCTCCTGGGTATTAAATAAACCAACTAAGTGCATAGTTATGATGAACAAGAGTGCCTCTACCAAAATTGTGAATTTTATGGCCCCAGGGTCAGGGGTTCTAGTGTTAGGGTGGGGCTCATAGATTATATACTAGTGAAAATTCATGAATTCTTTGAAAATCTTCTTCTCTGCTCCTGGGTATTAAATAAACTAACTAAGTGCATAGTTATGATGAGCAAGAGTGTCTCTACCAAAATTGTGAAATTTATGACCCCGGGGACAGTGCTAGCAAATTTATATAGTGAAAATGCATTATTTCTTTGAAAATTTTCTTTCTGCTCCTGGGTATTAAATAAATAAGTAGTAATGATGAGCAAGAGTGCCTCTACCAAAAAATTTTATGGCCCCAGGGAGGGGTTCTGTGTTAGGGCGGGGCTTATAATTATATAGTGAAAATTCATGAATTCTTTGAAAATTTCTTATGAATTAAATTTTAAGTGCATAGTTATGATGTGCAAGAGTGTCTCTACCAAAAATGTGAAATTTATGGCCCCAGGGTCAGGGGTTCTAGTGTTAGGGTGGGGCTCTATTGATTATATAATGGAAATACATGAATTCTTTGAAAAAAATTGTTTTTGCTCCTAGGAATTAAATAAACTAAGTACATAGTTTAGAATAACTCTTCCAAAATTTTGATTTTATGGCCCTAAGGTCAGGGTTCTAGTGATAGGGTGGGGCTCTATTGATTATATAGTGAAAATACTTTAAATCTTTGAAAATTTTCTTCTCTGCTCTTTATTAAGCAGATGAACTACCTAGTTATTCAAGGACCCTAATCTTCCAGAATTGTGAATTTCAAGGCCCCAGGGTCAGGGGTACCATAGGAGGGGGTGTACTTAAATACTGAAACTGGATGAATTGTTTGAGATCTGCTCCTTGGAAATTAATCAAATATTTTTGAAAAGCAAGGGTGCCTTTTCAAAAATTGTGCAATGTGTGGATCTAGGCCTAAGGGTTCATGTGTGATTGGGGCATTACTGATTATTGCTGAATATTACTGATTACTTGAAATGCATTTTTTGTTCCCCCACCCTGCCTATGGGTATTAAGTAAACAAACTAAGCAACTGCTAAGTGTATTGTTATGATGATCAAATGGTGCCTCTTTCAAAATTGTAAATGCCATAGCATCTTGCTTAAAACATTAATCGAATTAAATCGCTGGAAAGTTGTTGCATAATGCTCAGGTGACCTATAAGGCCCATGGGCCTCTTGTTAATTTCACGATGTCAAGTCTAATTATGTCTGCCTTAAGAATTTTGATAATTTTTTTTATAATTAATTTTTTACTGTTATATTTATTGTTTTTAGATTCAAAAAAATAAAACGTTTACCATCCCGATTTCGAAGAGAGCCATTTCAAAAGTTTTGATATTGGACCCTATGGGAATTTGTTGGAAAAGCACCATATTATCAAATTTATTTCCCATATTTTTTGTATTTCTGAACATACTAATTAATTTTCGGAAAATTTTGATGTAACCTTGAGATTTCTTTTATTCAAATAGATGAAAGTTATAATAAAAAGTCACCAAATTGTGAAAAAAAGATCATCTAGATTGGTCGAGGAATTTACTACTAAGTTTATTTTTTCGAAGCCTAATACATGTAAAATTAAAAAGCAGCACAAAGTCATGCGTACTCGAATAAGACTCGGCCTCGATAATTTGTTTAAAACTCTTCTGAAACCTCAGGGACATGAAGCAGTTTTAACTTGCTTATTTCAGTATAGTTTTAGTCAAATAATGTGTAATGATAGAAAACATACAAAAAATTGAACTGGCCGTTTAAAACAGTCCCCTTTTTTATGAATTAAATTTTAAGAGTATAAATTAAATATGAGATACTAAAATTTCAACTTATGGCAATGAGGCAGTTTGGTTGCCAGAAACCAGATTGCTAAGAGGGTAAAGCAAATGACTGGAAATTAAGACTGCCTTAAATTCCCAGTCTGGTTCATTACATTTTCTTCCCCTCCTGTTATGTTTGATACTGTGAGCAGGCCTTGGAATAGTCAGAAAAGACAACAGGGTTGATGTTTATGAGGTCTGAAAACCTTAAGGGGGTAGGGCTTTGGCAGGCAGATGGATGTGACCCATGAACCCAGATAGCTCAGTCAGTAGACATGACTGGACATTCAGGGTACACAGGTTCGAATCTTTGTCTGATTCATTGTGTATCAATATTTCTCCTGTTACAGTCCATTAAATGTTCCCCTCTACCTCAACCTTCTGATAAAGGTTTCATGCACTTAACAGAAAAAATGGAAAAAATTTAATATCCCCCCACTTGCCAAAAGTTAGCATATAAACATGCATGTACCTCTTGTTTCCACTTCTAGAATCCTTCATCTGTGTTGTTGCTTCACCTACAAATTTACAGATAAGAATACCTGTAAATAATGTTCTCTGGTTCAGAGGAAGTTCTTTAAGTTTTTAAAATGACCCTTGGGCAACCTTTTAAATGAGAGCTGTGTTCAATTTAATTTTCATATTTTTTTTTAAAATTAACCTTCCTCCAAAGGATGTACAGACATTAAAAGCTGTAATTAATGTTTTCTGGTCCAGATGGCCTCCTCTTAGACTGAAAGCTGTTTCCAAATTAATTTTCATATTTTTTAAAAACTGACCACAAAAGGATGCTTAAAGTGATAAGAATTTAATATAAAAGTTGCCCTGTATTTCTAGAGAAGTTTAAAATGTTAATTTTAGGGATGGGGAGTTTTTTTTCCTTGGTGAGTATCAATCATAGTTTTTATGCAAATTTCAAATAAAGTTCCAATGTTTAACTTTTCAAATAAATATAAACTAGGCTTACATTTGGAAGTTCTATACTGCTCAACCTTAGGACTCTGCTCAAGCAGCATGCACGGAGAGCCCGCGTGACAATTGAAGTCTTGCGCCAACTCCTGGGACATAGGAGTGACTTCTACTTCTACCTCGTCTTCAATGCTATTGGAGGATTTGGCCTGTTTTGATAGAATGGACGAAATGATTGGAATGAAAGAAAATAAGTAAATTCAAAAAATTGTGGTCCCCCGCTTTCTTGCCAAATAAATACATATGTGAAATATGAAGGTTCTAGTATCTATCATTCAAAAGTTGTGGCCAAGGCTAAAGTTTTTTAAAAAGTAGTTAAAACTCCAAGGTCAAGGTCAAAGGGTCAAAGATTTTGGTATCCAATGAAAGGTCTTTTCAAATGGATTACATATGTGAAAAATGAAAGCCCTAGCCCTTACCATTCAAAAATTATGGTCAAGGTTTAAATTTTTTCATAAGTACATGTACGGAAATTTTCAAGGTCAAGGTCAAAAGGTCAAAGTTGTTGGTATCCAATGAAAGGCCTTGCTACAAAGAAAATATATGTGAAATATGAAAGTCCTACCGTAGTACGTACCATTCAAAAGTTATGGCCAAAGTAAAAGTTAAGAATTTTTTGTGTAAAAGTGGGTCAAACTCCAAGGTCAAGGTCAAAAGGTCAAATTTGGTGGTACCCAAAAAAGGTCTTGTCACAAGAAATACACATGTGAAATATAAAAGTCATAGCTCCACATAATCAAACGTTATGGGCAAGGTTAAAGTTTTTGTGATGGACTGACAGACGGACGGACTGACAGACTGACGAACAGACGAATGAGATTTAATGTCCTCTCGCATTTGCGAAAGCGGGAGACAAAAAATCCTGTGACTGTTATTGATGTGCAAAAAATTTTCATAGGAATATTCATGTAAAGACAGAAGGTGCACTATAGCAAAACGATTTAAAAGAGAAGGAAATATTATGCAAACATAAATAAACATGTAAAACATTTCATACAGTATATATCTATAAATAATGAGACTGAAAGCCGCATTTAATGACAATAATTATTTTCAAATACCATTAAAATTTATGGTTAAGTTACAGAATTAAAGAAAAACGATATAAAGATTTTTTTTGTAAAATATCGATGACCTACTTTTAAGTAATCGCTGACACTTTGTGGACTATTGACCCCGTCTCTCTTATTTACAGGGACGTCTAATGGATCCTCCTCATTGAGCTCCAGTGAGGTCCTCGCCCTTATTAAGTAAAACAAAAACATTTGTGTTAACATAAACATTCTCAGTAATAGAAGGGGGCATTAAAAAAGTATAATGGGGGTCGCCCAGGCTCCTATTCTATATGTTATTGGGGGTGAGGAAATTTAATGGAGATTTACAACATGAAAAGCAACGAAAAGCCATTATCCCTTAATGTATTTAAGGAATAGTTATGTTGTGTACTGAATTTCAATGAATAAACATATATTCTAAATAATTCGTAAATGAGATCCCGAAGAAATAATTAAAGGTAAGAAGTTAATTGAAATTAAAAGGATTTAGGAACTCTTATAAAAGGATGTTGAATTAACTTTATAAATCTTATACAGAGCATAACTCATTTGTGTTATGAAACATTTTCAATACTGATTTAAAACTGATATGTTTAATTAATGAATCAATATAGAAAAAAATTACCAATTGGCCATGGTTATCATGTTGACGCAACTCTGGTTCTGCCTGAGTATAGGAAATTTTCTTAAACAGAGAAACAGCTCTTTGTTGGTCATAAGGGGGAATCTGATGCACCTCATGATGGTCTCTAAGTGCTGGACTCTTTTTTCATAGTCATGGTGTTGGAACCATGAAACGGCAGCAGAGAATATGTCGAACTCCGACCTGACCATAATATTCTCATCAGACAAAATTAAACACAAAGTTTCGACGTCCAGGTCAAAAAATGCCGGACACTCTTTGATTTTCAAAAAGTTTGTCGATATATTCCTGATAATCTTGTCACTAATCTCCACTGCTTGTAATTGTGCCATGTTTGGTAACAGTCGAAGCTGGTCCTCACATTTCATCTGCTCTATTTTCCTCAGATATAATTTCCTTATTTGCTCGACTTTAAAAACAAGAGCAAGTTTCATGACATCCCGCCAATAGACCGTGTTGAAATCAAGCCTTCCGGTATAAATGAAGGCTAAAAAGGAGACCAGGGCCTCTTCTGAAACTCCCCTAACATTTATAATTTTGGGGGCCACTGGCTCCTTCGAAAAATGCTCCCTTTCAAAAACTTCGGCGAACAGAGGGCTCTGTGAAGCCAATACTAATTTATGCGCTGGGAATAGTTTATCTCCCAACTTGAATGAAATGTCACACATTTGTTGTTTTTCGTATTTCTGAGAAATATACTCTCCTACATGTGTATAGTGGGAGACTTCATTTACGCTCTGCTCTATAGCGGGATCACTGATCTCTCGTTTCGTATTTTCATTAAGATCCTCATCTAAAATGGCAAAATCATTAGATGATAGACAAAAAACGTCTTATCCTGACTCCGCTGATTCCTAAAAAGGGCACAACATTCTGGATTTAACAACATTTTTTTTAAAAATTAAAACATTTTTAACCATTGAAAAAAAAAAAAAATGAAAGGGACTGTTAGTTTTTATCATATTAAGCAACATTTCAAAATACATAACATCTAATTTAGAAAAGTTTTACTGTAGTTTTATTATGCATATTTTGTACTCGGATTGAAAAGGATTATAGAATAACTTACGAGTACCATTTATGGAGCAAGGGCTACCTTTACTAATGCTGCTCCTTGGAGACTGGCTGTAGATTCTTGATGCTGTAAATGTGAAAATGTTTGTGTAGTTAAAATTTATAGTAAGCAGAATTGCGATAATATACCACTTTATTATCTATTTAGGTTAGTGTTATAGAAGCAACAGCATAAAATGTTACCAAATAATTAAATAAACACATACCAAGAAAAAATATTTACATTACAATCCTTATAGACAAAAAACAATGTCATTTTGCTATTTTAATAATATAAAAGCAATAGATATAATGATCAAATTTTATAAGATGTTGGTTCCAAATTTTCCCATTTCAAAAAATTCATATTATATTCTTTAAACTGTTGCATTGGAAATAAGCTAAAAAATATATGGATATTAAAAACCCAAAAATCTATCTAGCTGAATTAGGATTACAATTATTAAAATTAAAAAAATATATTTTCTAATTTCTTAAACACACAGGATTTAACATTGTCATTCTGCATAAAAATATATTTGCTTTATATTGATGTTTTATTCATTAAATTTTATCAAATACCTTAAACTTCATTGAGTAACAAAAATTCCATTTGATCTATAATTTGTTTCTTGATATAAATGGCAATTTAATTGAATGCTTAAAGCGGGAAAAAAATAAACTTTTATACTGAACTTTGTTTCCATAAAAAAACCCCTAGCAATTATACCTAAATGGTTTTGGTGTTGCAAAAAAGGAGAAGTCTTGAATTTTCATGTTTTTTAATAAAATTCAATTACAAATACAAAGAAGAAAATATTTGCATGGTTACACTGTGTTAAGACCATAAAAGTTATTTATAGAAAATATTGATTGCCCTTAAAATTTGTCTTAAAAATTTTGAAATTGGCTTTAACAAAGTTGAGTTTTAGCATGAATATGATCAGCAATTTCATTAAATGTATTCCAAATGTATGGCATACTTAAGATATATTCCAAAGTTTCTTATATTTCTAAAGAGTTAATTGTCATTTGCTTTTTCGTTTTTATTGCAGTCAGGATTTGAAAATCCGATTTTTAAACTTTTCCGGCTGTTCTAGCAACCGAGTTAGCCGAAATTTTTTAAACTGGATATATTGAGTTTTCAAAATCTTCCAGTGGCAAGATGTTTTTTACAGAGAATGGCAATTAAAACATTTTAAACCATTGAAAAAAAAATGAAAGGGATTGTTAGTTTTTATCATATTAGGCAACATTTCAAAATACACAACATCTAATTTAGAAAAGTTTTACTGTAGTTTTATCAATATGCATATATTTTGTACTCGGATTGAAAAGGATTATAGAATAACTTACGAGTACCATTTATGGAGCAAGGGCTACCTTTACTAATGCTGCAGAGACTGAATGTAGATTCTTGATTAAATGTGAAAATGTTTGTGTAGTTAAAATTTATAGTAAGCAGAATTGCGATAATATACCACTTTATTATCTATTTACATGTAGGTTAGTGTAATAAAAGCAACAGCATAAATCCTGAAATTAAAAAAAAATACATTATCCTTACTTGTACAATGAACAAATTTTGCATTTTAATAAGGATAATTAATACAATTATAATATAATCCGAATTCGAAGAATGTATCATTAAATCTATTTAAGTCATCTAAAGCTGAATAGAGATACAATTGCTACAAATTAGAAAATGTATTTACTAGTATATATTCCTTTCACAAAACAGTTGTCATTCTGCATAAAAATATATTTGCTTTATTGTTGTTAAGTCTACTAATATTTTAAACTGGATATTGAGAACCAAAAAGTTCATTTTTGATCTAAAATTAGAAATTAAAGGAGGTCATATAAAATAAACCCATTTGTGTATTCTTACAGCAGAGAATTCTTATGATTCAGAAAGAATAAATTTTAATTTCTTATATCACTTTCATATTTTATAAAAATATAGGGCTTTATTTGTTTTGAAAGTGTACCTTCTTTCTTGCACAAAAATTTACACTTTATGTATCTGTATTCTTCCTTGTCTTTATATAAAAGGAACAAAGAATGCATATAAAACAAGAGGCCCATGGGCCACATCGCTCACCTGAGAAGCTTTGACCATTCTGTTCTTTACTAGATTTCCCCCTTGTAATACATATTGTGAGATTTCTCATAAATATTTCTATGTAAAACTTTGATTCCCCATTGTGGCCCCACCCTACCCTTGGGGGTCATGATTAGAACAATTTAGAATCTACACTACCCCAGGATGCTTCCACATAAGTTTCAGCTTTTCTGGACCAGTGGTTCTTGAGAAGAAGATTTTCAAAGATTTTTCTACAATTATATCAATGTAAAACTTAGATTCCCCATTGTGGCCCCGCCCTTCCCCCAGGGGTCATGGTTTGACCAATTTAGAATCTACACTACCCAAGGATGCTTCCACATAAGATTCAGCTTTTCTGGCCCAGTGGTTATTTAGAAGAAGACTTTCAAAGATTTTTCCTATATATTTCTATGTAAAACTTTGATTCCCCATTGTGGCCCCGCCAAGTTCCAGGGGGTCATGATTTGAACAATTTAGAATTAACACTACCCCAGGATGCTTCCACATAAGTTTCAGCTTTTCTGGCCCAGTGGTTCTTGAGAAGAAGATTTTTAAAGATTTTTCCTATATATTTCAATGTAAAACTTTGATTCCCCATAAATAATTACAATAATTATATAATAACCAAAGGATAATTACAAAGGGTTATATAATAATATAGCTATAGGACCAAAGGTCCCCAAAAGCAAACTATTTTCGAGGGGGATGATACCGGCAAGTGGTGGACTTAATACACACAATTTTGAGTAATTTAATACGAAGTCAGTGGTTAAACAATATATAAAACCAGAAGTTTTTTGAAAAAGGGATTATGTCTTTATATAAAAGGACTATTCACCAAAATGCACTTCATGTTTATTCGAACAAATTTTTATATAGAAAACAAGATAACTTAACCAAGGAGTTTATAATTTTTAAGGATTATATTTCTTACCACTGCCATTTAAGGAGCCTTCACTGGAAATCATATTCTTGGTGACCGTCTTGAGGTGTTGGATCCTATCAATGGGAAAATGTCTATGTAGTTTAATGTCTATGTAGATTTTTTCTATATATTTCTATGTAAAACTTTGATTCCCAATAAATAATTACAAGAATTATATAATAACCTAAGGGTAATTACAAAGGGTTATATAATAACTTAACACAAGGAGTTTATAATTTTTAAGGATTATATAACTTACCACTGCCATTTAAGGAGCCTTCACTGGACTTCCCTGTCACACTTCTTGGTGACCTCCTAGGGGTGTTGGATCCTATTAATGGGAAAATGTCTATGTAGTTCAAATTTATAATATGCAGGAATGAGGCTATATATATCAGTTAATTCTCTATTCAAAATAGATCTTAAAAAAGCAACAAACTACTGTGGTTTCATCAATTTTCGTTGGCATCAATTTTCGTGGATTTTGTAAAACATACATTTTCGAGGATACGTAATTTCGTGGACAAAAGCATTGCCTATACAAATGAATGTCATATTTCGTAATTCAATGAACATTTGAATTCGTGGATCTGCTCAACAACGATCTCCACGAAAATTGGTGCTCAACGAATATTGATGAAACCACAGTAAATCCTGAAATTAACCAGTGATTACAAGGATTATTTATTAACTTATCATTGATTACAAGAATAATAAAATAAAAAACAGTGATTAAAAGAGTTATATAATAAATAACTAAATAATTTAGTACCTGTGATTACAAAAATTATATTAAAACTTAAGGGTAATATTACAAATATTATATAATAACTTTGAATATTCATGATAACATGGATTATATAAAAACTTAACAGTGATCACAAGGATTATATGATAAATGACCAGTAATTACAAGAATTATATAATAACCTAAGGGTAATTACAAATATTATATAATAACTTAACAGTGATCCCAATTATTACATAAAAACTTAACAGTGGTAACAAGGATTATATAGTAATTTAACAGTGGTAACAAGGATTATATAGTAATTTAACAGTGGTAACAAGGATTTTATAGTAACTTAACTGTGGTAACAAGGATTATATAATAACTTAACAGTGGTAACAAGGATTATATAGTAACTTAACAGTGGTTACAAGGATTATTTAGTAACTTAACAGTGGTAACAAGGATTATTTAGTAACTTAACAGTGGTAACAAGGATTATATAATAACTTAACAGTGGTAACAAGGATTATATATTAACTTAACCATGATTACAAGGGGTTTATAAGAACTATCAGTGATTAAAAGGGTTACATTATAACTTAACAGTGATTACAAGGAGTTTATAATTATTATGGATTATATAACTTACCACTGCCATTTAAGGAGCCTTCACTGGACCTCCCTGTCACACTTCTTGGTGACCGTCTTGAGGTGTTGGATCCTATCAATGGGAAAATGTCTATGTAGTTCAAATTTATAATATACATGAATGAGGTGATATGTCAGTTTATTCTCACCAGTGATTACAACGGTTATATAATAAATAACCAGTGATTACAAGAATTATGTAATGAATTATACCAGTGATTATTATATAATTACTTAAGGGTACTTACAAAGATTGAAAAATAACTTTTCTTAACAGTGATTACAAGGATTATATAATAACATAACAGTGATCACAATTATCAGTATTTGCCTAATGATTACAAGAATAATAATTGTAACAGCTTTCCTGGACCAGAATTTCAGATTATTAATAAGAAGAAAGAAATTGTAATGTTAAAAAGATTTTTCTAAATATATCAATGTAAAACTGACAATTTATATATATAATAATAATAATTAATTTCCAATTGTGGCCCCGCCCTTCCCCCGGGGGTCATGATTTGAACAATTTAGAATCTACACTACCCAAGGAGGCTTCCACATAAGATTCAGCTTTTCTGACCCAGTGGTTATTTAGAAGAAGATTTTCAAAGATTTTTCCTATATATTTCTATGTAAAACTTTGATTCCCCAGTGTGGCCCCACCCAGTTCCCCGGGGGTCATGATTTGAACAATTTAGAATCTACACTACCCAAGGAGGCTTCCACATAAGTTTCAGTTTTTCTGGCCCAGTGATTATTAAGAAGAAGATTTTTAAAGATTTTTCCTATGTATTTCTATGTAAAACTTTGATTTCCAATTGTCAGGCCCTGCCCAACCCCCGGGGGTCATGATTTGTATAATTCAGAATTAACACTACCCCAGGATGCTTCCACATAAGTTTCAGCTTTTCTGGCCCAGTGGTTCTTGAGAACAAGATTTTTAAAGATTTTTCCTATGATTTCTATGTAAAACTTTGATTCCCCATAAATAATTACAAGAATTATATAATAACCTAAGGGTAATTACAAAGGGTTACATAATAACTTAACAGTGATTACAAGGAGTTTATAATTATTAAGGATTATATAACTTACCACTGCCATTTAAGGAGCCTTCACTGGACTTCCCTGTCACAGGGACGATCTAGGGGTGTTGGATCCTATCAATGGGAAAATGTCTATGTAGATTTTTACTATATATTTCTATGTAAAACTTTGATTCCCAATTGTGGCCCCGCCCTTCCCCCAGGGGTCATTATTTGAACAATTTAGAATCTACGCTACCCCAGGATGCTTCCACATAAGTTTCAGCTTTTCTGGCCCAGTGGTTCTTGAGAAGAAGATTTTTAAAGACTTTTAATTATTAAAGATTATATAACTCACCACTGCCATTTAAGGAGCCTTCACTGGACTTCCCTGTCACACTTCTTGGTGACGATCTAGGGGTGTTGGATCCTATCAATGGGAAAATGTCTATGTAGTTCAAATTTATAATATGCAGGAATGATGCGATAATCAGTAAACTCTCACCAGTGATTACAATGGTTATATAATAAATAACCAGTGATTACTAGAATTATTTAATGAATTACCAGTGATTATTATATAATCACTTAAGGGTACTTACAAATTTTGAAAAATAACTTAACAGTGATTACAAGGATTATATAATAACATAACAGTGATCACAATTATCAGTATTTGCCTAATGATTACAAGAATAATTTAACAATGAATAATGCATCAGAATTTCAGTTAACAAGGATTAAAAAAATACCCCAGTAAAAATAGGGTAAAAATATCCCTGTAGAAATAGGGTAAAAATATCCGAGTAAAAAAAGGGATTATATAATAACTTACCTGTGTATACAAGAATTATGAAATATTTTACCAGTGATTGTAATAATTAAGAAATAACATTTTTCAGTGAAATTTAATAGTATTTACACGGATAACTAGTATATGAATGGATTATATAATAACTTTAAGTTACCAGTAAATACAAGGATTATATAAAAACTGTCTAGTTATGACAAGGATTATATAATAACTGATAAGCGATAAAAAGAAATATACAATTACTTACCAGTGATTTCAAAGATGACATAAAATTTTAGAAATTATTTTTAAAAATAATATAAAAACTAACCAGTGACAACTTCACAGAATTCTAAATTACTGTAAATACCAAGAAAAATTTGAAATTAACTACTGTAAACATATTACATTCAGTGGTGTATTCTAATTAGCGATTTTGGTGGTAAGCCGAGAATGCCTTGTATATCATACAGGTATATCTAGCACATTTAGATTGCCCTAAATCAAATCTATGCTAACTTGTTGAAAATTCAATTTCCGCAAAATATCGTACACGCCAAATATAATACTTTTACAGTAAAATAACATTACACTCGGCCTGTCGGGCCTTTATGTCATTTTTAAAACAAAATTGAAAAGAAAATTTGATATAAAAAGAAAATAAAGAACACAGAAAGATATAGGCCATGAAAAACAATGTACATGTACATTCAAAATGATGAAACAATATATATCAGAATTAAAAGAAAGGCTCATAGATTAAAATGAATGCAAGATGGTCATAAAGAACATTTAAGGTATTTCTATCCTCCTGTGATGTCATAGGTTTTTAAAAAAACAAACCAAAAACTGTTATTAATCTAAATTCATATCCATTAGATAAATATCTTTAGGAAGAATTCTTTTCAATAGCTGTAATACAAATAATTTGTTAGATAAAAGTAAACATTAGAAGTCTGTGAGACAAAGCTCACTAGTTATACACCCGCTCCTTTCAAAAAAAAAGATATTGACATCAGATTAATACCAAATTAAATTGTTGCATTCGTGGCGCAGCGGATAGAGTTGTGAAGTAAGGAGTTGATCCTTACGTCCCGGGTTCGAATCCCACTGTTAGGTATTGAGATCTGTCTATCGGATGAAATGACAAACCAAGGTCCTGTATCGCTGTAGGTGCTGGCACGAAAAAGGACCCCTCCCTGCTCGATGGCCCTGAGTGCCAAGTATGGGACAAAATTTGTAGCTCTCCACCAGCAAGTAATGGCGTCTCCATATTAGTGAAAAGTTCTCGAGAGTCGAGAGGGACTTAAACAACATTTCCTCAATCAATTGCAACCAATCAATAAAAAAAAATCCCATCATATGGCATACCTCAGCAAAAAGTGTGCTAAAATTTCCAGCAATTGCAATGAGTAGTTGCTAAGAAAACTGCTATAAAACGTGTTATGTACGTTACGGACAGACACACAATGGTAAAACAGTATACCCCCTTGCCTTCAGACAGGGGTATAATTACTTACCACTGACATTTGAGTAGCTACCCTCACTGCTGACAGTACTAAGCGAGGGGCTGTATCTTTTGAAAGCTGTATAAATAGAAATGTTTAATTTTTGTGTATTGGAAATTTAAAAAGAAAATCTGTGAGCCAATACTCACAATACTGAGTATTGCATGTATCTCACTTGTACGTATGTGTGATGATCATATGCTTAGTGCAGTTCAAGAAATTATTAAACAATTATAGTGTGACCCTAATATCCCGAAAAATAATTATGTCCTAAAGTCTTTGTTGAAGATAAATATAAATTAAACAATATTATATATTGATAAGAATTTAGATTATTGGGATTTCTTATTTTTTAATTAAAGTCTATGTTGCAGAAAATATAAATTAAACAATTCTATAATATTGATCATAATTATTTTTTTCACCTAATTTAAAGTCTATATTGAAGATGAGAATAAATTTAATGAATTATATATTGATCATATTGATGTTCACTCTTATTTACAAATAAAGTGCATTTAAAAATATGAAAATAAGATGTGTTATATATAACACTATGCCCCTGTATGGCAACATAAATTATTTATATATCAGATCAAATATTTTCTACCAATAAGGCCTTTCGGACAATGCAAATGCGAAATATAAAATGCTAGCTACACCTGTTCCAGGATTATGACCAATAACATTTTTTATGACTCTGCCTATAAGGTCAAAGGGTCAAGGTTGTTTTTTAAAGAAATATTTGTCTCAAAAAGATTACATATGGGAAGTATGATAGCGCTGGTCTTTACCTTTAAAGTCTTTGTTGAAAAGATAAATATAAATTAAACAATATTATATATTGATTATTGATTTCAAGGATTATTTTTTGAAATATTAAAGTCTAGCCTGTAGTTCAAAAGTTATAAATTAAAGTTTGTTAAACGTAAATATTGATCAAGGTCAAATTATTTTTTTCAAATTTAATGTCTATATTGAAGATAAAGAAATATGAAATTAAATGATACCATTATATAAAATCATGATTAAGTTTTATTTTTACAGTGAGAGTCAAACATTTAAGGTCAAGGTCAAAAACAAGATGTTTTGTAAAAATGAAAGGTCTTTTCCAGAATTATATATGTGAACATATGAAAGATTAAGCATTTCTTCAAAAGTTAATAATTTAATGTTTTTTTATGGGTACAGAAATCTCCAATGTCAAGGTCAAAACGTTAAGGTTGTTGGTATTTAATGAAAGGTCTTACCACAAAAAATACATATGTCAAATGTAATGTCCTAATATTGTTCAAAAGTAAGCTAATGTTAAAAGTTTTTTGTTAATAAGTACAAAAATCTCCAAGGTCAAGGTCAAAAGGTCAATGTAATTAGTATTAAATGAAAGGTCTTGCCACAAGGATTACAAAAATATGAAAGCCCTAGCCCTAACAATTCAAAAGTTATGGTCAATGTTCAATTTCTTAAAAAGTAGGTCAAACTCCAAGGTCAAGGTCAAAGGGTCAAAGTTTTTGATATCAACTGAAAGGTCTTGTCATAAGGATCAAATATGTAAAGTATGAAAGCATTAGCCCTAACTCTTTAAAAGTTATGGTCATGATTTGCTTTTTTAAAGTAGGTCAATCTCAAATGTCAAGGTCAAAGGGTCAAAGTTCTTGGTATCCAATAAAGGGTCTTCTCACACAAATTACATATATGAAGTATGAAAGCCCTATCCCTTACCGTTCAAAAGTTATGGCCAAGGTTAAAGTTTTTTCACAAGTATGGAAATCTACAAGGTCAAGGTCAAAGGGTCAAGGTTATTGGTATCCAGTGAAAGGTATTTTAACAAACATTACATATGTGAAGTATAATGTCCTGGTGTCTACTGTGTGTTCAAAAGATATGGCCAAAGTAAAAGTTTAAAATTTTCATGTAAAGGTATGTCAAACTCCAAGGTCAAGGTGAAAAGGTCAAATTTGGTGGTACCCAAAGAAAAGTTATTTCAATTGAAAGGTCTTGTCAAATATATATGTAAAGTATGAAAGCCTGCCCTAACTCTTTAAAAGTAATGGTCAAGATTTGTTTTTTTAAAGTAGGTCAATCTCAAATGTCAAGGTCAAAGGGTAAAAGTTTTTGGTATCAAATTAAGTGTCTTCTCACAAGGATTACATATATGAATAAATAGCCCACTGTTCAAAAGTTATGGCCAAGGTTAAAGTTGTTTCACAAGTACGGAAATCTACAAGGACAAGGTCAAAGGGTCAAGATTGTTGGTATCCTGTGAAAGCCTTTTTAACAAACATCACATGTGAAAGGTTTTTTAACAAACTTCACATATGTGAAGTATAAATGTCCTGGTGTCTATTGTTCAAAAGATATGGCCAAAGTAAAAGTTTAAAATTTTCATGTAAAAGTAGGTCAAACTCCAAGGTCAAAAGGTCAAATTTGGTAGTACCCAAAGCAAGGGAAAGGTCTTGTCACAAGGAATACACATAGGAAATATGAAAGTCATAGCTCCACTTAATCAAAAGTTATGGGCAAGGTTAAAGTTTTTGCAGACAAACAGACAAACAGAGAGACAGACAGAGAAACAGACAGACAGACAGACAGACAGCTAGACAGACAGACAGACACGACAAAAACTTTATACCCCTGGAACTTTGTTTACAGGGGCATAAAAACATGCATGGTTACAGTTGGTTTGAAAATAGTGAGTTTATAAATATTCCTCTATAAAACACAGCATATTTTTTAATGTAATGAAAAAATACATGTAAAATTTGTGAAAAGATAATGTCTGAGCACCATCTACAGAAAATTAGTTTAATTTTGGCCAAAATCAATTTTGTTAAGAAAAAAAAACACAAAAGGGTCTAAAAATGATTGCAAGATGGTTATTGACAAAAATACAGGATTCCAATTCCTAGACAGTTACAAGAATTTGAACTACACACATAATACGTACCACTGCAACCTTGTCCAAACTCCGGCAATTGGGGTGATTGTTGTGCAACCAGGTTGCTTGCTCGCCTGATGTTGCTAGTCACCGGCTCAGATGGAGGAGGAAGGGTTGCTGGTTTGGATTCAGCTGCTTTCTGGAGCTTTTGAAATAAAGTTCAATAATAAATATCTTTGATTCAGAAAAGTACAATAAAGCATGAGAACAAATGAAGTATTTTCAATGGAAAAGTTTAATTCACAAACAATTCTTACAGCAATTTTTTTTTTTTTCAAAATCATTAGAAATTATTCACTCTGCATATATATCGAGATCCCTTAAGTTTATTAATAAGATTTAAAACACTGTTTATAACATAAGTTGATAGAGATTTTGATATCAATCTGAATCTTCAATGCTTAACAGGATGGGTATTTGCACTGAATTCTAATGTAATTTATATTTTAAAACCAGAAGTCTCTGTTGAGACTGTAGCTCTACTGATTTGTACTTATGATAAAGGAGGAGAAAAGAAGCAGTTGGGACTTAAAACTTTACAAAAGCAATAAATAGAATAATGATCCTTGATTAAGTCTCTTTTTGTGGCAAGATTGCAATAAGACTACAACTGTAGGAGTAGCTTTTAATTAAACTTTTCAGAATTTTCAATTTTAGTTACGATGGCAACATCAATCATCAAAATTAAAATCACAAAGCCGATAGTAATGTATCTCAATATAGTCAACTTGCATGCCAAATTATATTTTAATCAGACTTAAACTGTATTTGGAGTAGCATTTTCAAAGTATTTCCCAGAAGTTTCTATTTCTAGTAACCACGGCAACACATCCAAGTCAAAATACCAGACCAAAACTGTAGGAGGAGAAGCATTTTGAAAAATTGTTTACATACAGTTAGACGGACAGCTAGACAGACTGACGGACGACAGATACATTACTATCGCATAGGCTCTTCTTGTCTCTGACCAGTAGAGTTAAAAAAAACTTAAATCTGTGCTTACATGACAGATTTAAGATCTAAGCCCACAACCCCCCCCCCCCCCCCCCCCCCTTTCCACTCAATAGGTTTTATTCTCATTTAGGTGAGGAGTTATTTTTTGTCTGTTTGAGTGTTTGTTCATTTGATTTCTTTTACGTAATTAATTGAGTTTGATTTTTTTTTCGGGGGGGGGGGAGGGGGGGGGTAAGACCCTTCACTTGAAAAAAAAATCTTAGATGTATGCTTTAATAAATGTATTATAATCTTTACTGGTAAATTGCCAGTCAGTACCATAAGAAACTAGAGGTACTGTGAGCAATGAGACTAAATGATACCCCCTCCTCCCATATCATGAAAATAATATAGAGACAAAAAATTTCAGTTTCTTATAAAGATCACTTCAAGAAAAAATCTAATGCCCCCGAAACTTCATTTAAAAAACTGCTAAAAAGATTTTTTTATGACACAATTGGAATTACAGACATAAAAAATGTAGAGCAGGAAAAAAATAAGTTGCCTTCAGACAGAGAGGTATGTCCCACTGAATACCACTGACATTTGAGTTGCTACTGGATCAAACTGGCTGTAACATGTACTAAGTGAGGGGCTGTACCTTTTGAAAGCTGTATAAATGGAAATATTAATTTTTGTGTATTGGAAATTTAAAAAGAAAATCTGTGAGCCAATGGTGGCGTTTCAATGCTGAAAGTTCATGTATCTCACTTGTACATTATGTGTGATGATCATATGCTTTGAAACTAGTTCAATTGTTAAAATTATAAACAACTATATTTATAGTGTGTGCTAAAATTTCCAGCAAAAATGAATTATGTCCTAAATGTCTTTGTTGAAGATAAATACAATTAAACAATATTATATATTGATAAGAATTCAAATTATTTGGGGTTTAAGTACTATACAAATTTCTGAATTTGAGTAGCTATGTTCACTGATGAGTATAAATTAAACGATGAAAACTATATAAATATAATTATAAAAAATTTTTTTTGTGAATTGGAAATTTAAAAAGATCTATATGTGAAGATATAAAAATTTAATGATTTTATATATTGATCATAATTAATGTTTTAGACGATCTTATGCTTTAATAGTGCATAAAATAAATTAAAAAATTTAAAGTGTGAAAAAAAAGACGTTTGTGAATATGTCCTAAAGTCCTGTTGAAGGCAACATATAAATTCCAACTTTCGTCAAATGTATTGCAATGATGTTGGTTATTTTTTCATTTAAAGCCTTTTGAACAAGAAATCGAAATAAATAAAATGCTATAGCGACACCTGTTCCAGGATTATGATTTCAAAGGTTGAAGATTTTATAAATATAGGACAAATATTGATTCATAGGTCAATTTTTCACCTAGAAATTTAAAGTTATATTGAAGAAATGCTTTGTCTCAAAGATTACATATGGGAAGTATGAAAGCGCTGGTCTTTACCTTTCAAAAGTTATGACCAAGGTTAAAGTTTGTGAAAAGTAGGTCAAACTCGAAAGTCAAGGTCAAAGGGTCAAGATTCTTGATATCCAATGAAAGGTCTTGTCACAAGGATTACACATGTGAAAACACAGCAATATTACTTTAAAAGTTATGTTCAAGGTTAAATTGTTTGTTAAAAGATTAATGTCAAATTTTCAGAAAATTAGGTCAAGGTCAAAGGGTCAATTTTGTCTTGATAAAAAAAAGGTCTTGTCAAAAGGATTAAATTTGACTTTGAAAAATGAAGATTCCTTCCTAGACATTTCCCTTCAAAAATTGAATGGTCAATGTTGTATTTTTAAAACCTTGTCAAACTCCAAGGTCAAGGTCAAAGGGTCAAGGTTCTTGGTATTGCAGTTGTCAAACATAGCCTGATTTGTTAGTGACCCCCTCAGAAGGGATTTATGAAGTCCTGATTTGTTACCATTCAATGAAAGGTCTTTTGAAATAAAGAATAATATATATCATCTTCCTGATTAAGAATGTTAAAGCTGTAGTACTTATTGTTCAAAAGTTATAGCCAAGGTTAATGTTTTTTTATGGGTACAGAAATCTCCAATGTCAAGGTCAAAACGTTAAGGTTGTTGGTATTTAATGAAAGGTCTTACCACAAAAAATACATATGTCAAATGTAAATGTCCTAGTTCTATTGTTCAAAAGATATGGCCAAAGTAAAAGTTAAAAATTTTTGTGTTAAAGTGGGTCAAACTCCAAGGTCAAGGTCAAAGGGTCAAGATTCTTGATATCCAATGAAAGGTCCTGCCACAAGGATTACACATGTGAAATATGAAAGCTCTAGCAAAGTTATATTGTACTCATAAAAATGGTGAAAAGGTCAAGTTTGTAAAAACTTAAGTAAAATCCAAGGTCATAGGTCAAAGGGTCAATGACCCTTGATATAATCAAAGGTTTTGAAATTAAGGATTACACAATGTGAAAGTATGAAAAAAATTTAATTTTAAACTTTTCAAATGTTTTCAATTTTATGTTGTGCAAAAAATCAAAGTCAAACTCCAAAGGGAAAAGGTCAAAGGGTCAAAATTATATATAATCCAATGATAAAAAGAAATTCCCAAAGGATATTCACAAAGGGACATAGTATTAAATAACCAGTAACACATCCAAGCAAAAACCCTTCAAAAATTATGAGTCCATGTTGTTGAAAAATTTTTACAACAGACAGTCAGACAAGGTCAAAAGGTCGACTGTTCTTGGTATTCTAATAATATGATCTTTTCATCAGAATTATATAGAGTAATAAAAGAAAAACTTATTGTGCTTACAAGACAAGTTTACAGTTGTTAAAAATTTTTCATAGGTAGTGAAATGCTCAAAGGTCAAGGTCAAAAGGTTAAGGATGTTGGTATCCAATTTTGGAAAAGTTTACTGTTACCAAATAATATATACCTGAAATATAATTTTTTGGGGGGTTGTTCAAAATTACTGGTCCAATAAAAAAAAATTCTTTGTGTTAATGTGGGCTAGACAAACATTCATCTCATTATAATATTTGCATTATTTGAATGAAAAGTAAAATTGTAAGAGATGGTACACCAAAGAACTAGAGGTCTTGTCACAGAGGAATACACTTTGTGATATGCATGAATGTCATAAAACTTAATCAAAAGTTATAGGCAAGGTAAATTTTCTCTTGCGGACAAACAGACAATAAGAGAGTGCAGATAATCAGAAAGACAGAGAGACAGACAGAAACTAAAGGTACTGTGACACAAGGCTCACTAAACTATACCCCCTCCTCCCATATCATAAAAAAATGGCAGTGTCCATGTTTTGCAAAGGAAAAAAAAAATATGTATTGGATCAGAAAGTCAAAAACTAGGAGGTGCAAAATGGCAAGGTGTACAAAAGATTCTGTGTAAGTTTCATCAAATTTCATTCAGACAGGTGTGAGAGAATTTATTCTTCTCTCACACAAAGGATAGGTACCCCAAAGCTTAACCTGGACGTACAGACAGACAAACATCACGGCATTACTTATATATTGTGCAATTTTCCAGGTCATGAAAATGCACGAATCTGATGTTGCTAAAATTGTCGCTATGAAATGGAAGAAAAGGGTTACATTGGTTTGGATCCGTTCCCACGCTTGCTCTGGAGCTTTTAAAATAAAGTCCTCTCTAAAACATATATTTTGATAAAGAATGAGCCTAGCAACGGCTGTAAAGAAATGACCCTGTAAAATCTGAAAATTCCCGCTCAGAACACTTTGTTTCCGGAAGTAAGAGAGAGATTTTTAAAACTCCAAAACATTCATAAAATATTCAAACATGTCCTTAGAATATAATAAATATTTAAATTGATTTTAATATCCTATATTGACGGTGCGACCTTTAAAGGTAATTTCATTGTTTTAATTTAGATCGGGCTCGTCAAACCGCACGTGACATTTGGTGCATAAGTTGATAGAGATTTTGATATCAATCCCCGGATGTGCACATGGCTTTATTTGTGGCACTTCACCGACCCTCAGACAGACGTGGGTATTACCCGAGGCCGCCATGTGAATTCTAATGTAATGTTATATTGTTATTCACAAGCACAATGAAGTCTCTGTTAAATATAGGTAGGCTCTATCTGATTTGCTAACTTATGATAAAGGAGGAATTTTAAAGTAAAAAGTTAATGTTTGAAATAAATGATGTTATGACAAAAGCAATATAGAAAGTATAGAAAAGCCAGGGGAAGTTTTAGGAGTGGGGGTTGATTTTTGACATAGCATGTTATTTGTGGCAAGATTGCAATAAAACTACAATTTTGACCTATAAAGCTTTTAATACAACTTTTCAGTATATTTTCAATTTTAGTTAGGATAAGGCTGCAATATCAAACTGTTCAATCTGTAGTAAGTAACTCTCTGAACTACCTAGATATACGTCATAATAGAATATGAAGTCAAGTCACTGCATACTTGAGCTGACATGACGCCGGGAAAGTGTCATAATTAAACATGGCATGTAGATTAAAGTAGGTCTATACTCGCACACGTCATTTAAATAGTGCGCTCGGTTCTTGATTACCGGTAGAGTTTTTAACTATATTGGTTTGACCTCAATTGCAAAAAAGGTAACGATTTTGAAACAGTCCTTTCTCATTTAACACATACTCTCAGTTTAACGAGGCTCGGGGGTGGCAGCCATTGACATCCTAACAAAGCATATTGGACCGAATTATCTTTGAAACCAAAATGGCAGTTTAAATAAGCGAAATGTTCTATGATTACAATATCAGGGTCAGGAGGACTATTAACAACAATTATGAGGAATGTTTGGTTGTGGAAACAGCGAAAGGATAAGTTAGGAACACACGGTTATTAATGTTATGAGAACGCAGTTTAAAAACATCGAGAAATAAATCGAGAACAGAGCGCACTTTTTTATGCGCAATTAATATACAGTTTCCTTTCACATGGGTGGCAAAGCTAAGTTTCAAAGAAACTCTCCGATCTAATCAAATATATTTAGATATTGATGAGAGCTATAGGTTCTGCAGCTAGATTGCAACATCAATCATCAAAATCAGTGACCAGGTAAAAGTTTTAGGAAATCCATGTATCTCAATGTAGTCTACTTGCATGCCAAATAAATAATCAGACATAAACTGTATTTGAAGTAGCATTTTCAAAGTATTTCCCAGAAATTTTTATTTTCTAGTAACCACGGCAACACATCCAATTCAAAAAACTAGACCAAAACTGTAGGAGGAGTAGCATTTTGAAAAATTGTTTACATACAGACAGACGGACAGCTAGACAGATGGACGGATGACGGACGCATTACTATCGCATAGGCTCTTCTTGTCTCTGACCAGTAGAGTTAAAAAAAAAAAATTTATCTGTGCTTACATGACAGATTTAAGATCTAAGCCCACAAGCCCCCCCCCCTCCACTCAATAGGTTTTTTTTCTCATTAAGGTCAGGAGTTATCTTTTGTCTCTTTGAGTGTTTGTTCATTTGATTTCTTTTATGTAATTAACTGAGTTTGATTTATTTTTTTTTTTTGGGCGGGGGGGGGGGGGGGGGGGGGTAAGACCCTTCACTTGAGAAAAAAAATTCTTAGATGTATGCTTTAATAAATGTATTATAATCTTTACTGGTAAATTGCCAGTCAGTACCATAAGAAACTAGAGGTACTGTGAGCAATGAGACTAAATGATCCCCCCTCCTCCCATATCATGAAAATAATGGCAGTGTCCATGTTTTGCAAAGGGAAACCAAAATATGTGTTGGATCAGAAAGTTAAATAGGGGGTGCGCAATGGCAATGTGTAATAAAGATTCTATGAAAGTTTCATCAAATTTCATTCAGTGGTATGAGAGAATTTATTCTTCTCTCACACAAAGGATGGGTACCCCTAAGCTTAACAGATGGACGTACATCACGATTACTGTATAGTGTATATCCTTCCACTTTTCAAGTGGGGTTAATTAGAACAGGTCAAATGTGTACTAATATGTCAATGTTGGGTGTAAACAAAAGTCCCATGGGCTTGTGTTCCTTGACAAAAATATTTCAAAATGATGCTAGCCTGTTTTACTTTTTCCTTAATCATGTTAATGATACAATGCACAATTCAACAAGTAGATTTATGAACTTGACCTTGGTTATGTAAAACGAGGCCTAGAGGGCTGCTGAAAATGAACGATTGTTAACCCGTATATTTTTTAGGTTGGTTCCACGTAGTTTTTTTTAGCATAGTTAACAATTTAACAATCAGATGCATAGGGCCTATACATATGTAAAACAACTACGATTGTATAAATAACCACAAATCTACCCTATCCCCAGACCGACGAAGCCATTAATTTTCCCAGAATCATGAAAATGCACGAATCTATTTATGTAAAATTGTCGCTATGAAATGGAAGAAAAAAACTTACATTCATTTTTCTTCTCCGTTCCCAGGCTTGCTGGGGGAACGCATCCTCCCAGCAAAGGAAGCTGAGAGGACCTCTCTCAAAACACTCAGCCATTTTTATGAATAACGAATGAGCCTAGCAACCGCTGTAACTAGGAAATGACCCTGTAAAATCTGAAAAATCCCGCTCAGAACACTTTGTTTCCGGAAGTAAGAGAGAGATTTTTAAAACTCCAAAACATTATAAAATATCCAAATATGTCAATGTTATTTAGAATATAATAAATATTTAAATTGATTTTAATATATTGACGGTGCGACCTTTAGAGCGAGCACAAACTCTTCTTTGTTTTAATTTAGATCGGGCTCGATGAACCGCACGTGACATTTGGTGCGTCTAGACGACAGGAATGAGAGTACCAAATCCCCGGGTGTGCACATGGCTTTATTTGTGGCACTTCACCGACCCTCAGACAGACGTGGCCCCGGGAGTGTTTGGACAGGGGGGAGGGATAGAAATGGGTATGGGAAGATGAGGGTAAATTGGCTGGAGGAGGGCAGTACAGCCGAGAGGGTGCATTGGGTAGCTCTTATGGTATAGAAGAGACAGACTAGGTCTCAGTTTGCAGTTGCAGGCCTGGAGGTCAGTCATCTCTGCCATAAGAAGTTATGCATCGACCCGATGCACCTTACTCTGGAGCCGCATGCCACTAACCAGGAGAGGATCCACTGCTAGGACCAGGGGTTTTGTTGTGGGGCTCACCACCCTAAATGCATTTTTTAAAGTAATTTAAAATACTGGGTGTATATTTTTTTAATATTAACTTGTTAATTTCCTGTTTTCAAATAATTGTGTTCAGGGGGCTTTCATTTTTTACATCGGGCTCAAGATTCAGCTAACATCATGTTTTTTGTGTATTTTACTTCTTCCTGATATTCGTAAAGTTTATATAATTTCTTACGTTTAATTACCCTTTTTGTTTTATACGATTGAGTTTTCTGATACAATTTATTTAATTCATGCTCATTTTGTATTTTATTCAGAGTCTGGTCCACTTGGCCACCAGTGGGGATGGGGGCACCAACCCCTGCACAGAGGCTTCGGAGCGAGCTGCCCGGACCGTGATTTGACCAGCAAAGTTTCTTGTGAAAGTAACATTTCGAGGCAGGGATCGCCGCAGAGTTCTGTTGAAGCTTTCGACCTTTTGCGAGTTGGTGTTTTTTATCGTCCTGTCCAGTACAGCTGGAGACAACCTCTTAGAGATGCAGACATGGAGCCTTGCCTCATTTTCCGCGGAAGACGGTATTGTAAAACCTTGACCTAAATAAGAACTCTTGCTAACCCAGTTATTTTTTACTATCCCTTTACACACCAGAGAGTGTTTTCTGCATGATGCATGATCTCCCACGTAACATTTCACTATTGCATGTTTGGCATATGAGAGCTTGTTTTTTAATTTATCTGCATCTCCAGCATATACTGCATGAGCTTGATTAATCTCAGCTGTACATCTGTCAACAGCATCTAGGGCAAAATCACGCAAAAGTTTTGTTTTTTATGCTTTAGTTCTCTTTGGCATGACCTCTAAAAGTTTCTGATCTTTATGTTCCCCAAACGGAGTTTGGGAACATATTGTTTTTACTCTGTTTCTTATTATTATTATTATTTTTTTTCTTATTTCTTCTCCGGTACTTTTTTTGTCCGCGAGTGTTCTCAGAAACTGTTCACCCAACTGAGCTAAAACCTTTTTAGGGTTAATAGGTGTGTAGTGTAGGTGTGCGGAACGAAGGTCATTTTGCGCGCATACGCATGCACGTGCGTGCGCGTGAAATGAGTGAATTGACTGATATATTTAATATGGATGGAACTTCTATATTTTTTGATGAAATGTTTTGAAACTCATTATATAAGGATATATAAGATGTATAGATATGATGACATGGTCAAATTTGCATGAACTCACGCGCATGCACGTGCGCTTTGCTCTGATTTGAAACAAAAACCTCAATATCTTTTTTGTTTTTCGATGAAATGCTTTGAAATTTATAACATAGTCATACATTAGGATACCCTACAATATGATATATAAAAAATTTCGTGAAATCACGTGCATGCACGTGCGCTGTAATCTGATTGGATGAAACTTTACATGACTATTACTCCCTTGGTTTCCAACCAAACATGATGGGATTTAGAACATAGGAAGACATAAAGGACTCCTACAAGATGGTATGGTCAACATTTACATGCTTGCACGTGCGTGCACGTGCGCTTTGCTTTGATTGGCTGAAACAAAAATCTCAATATCTTTTCTGTTTTCTGACAAAATGCTTTGAAATTTAAAACATAGGCATACTTTAAGAAGTCGTACAACGTGATATATAATAATTGTCATGAAAACACGCGCATGCACGTGCGCTGCAATCTGATTGGCTTAAACTTTAAATTGCTATAACTCCCTTGTTTTTCAACCAAACAAGATGGGATTAAGAACATAGACAGGCATAATGGACTCCTACAAGAAGGTATGGTCATCATGCACGTGCGTGCACGTGCAATGAGTAAAATAGTGTAGACAAGATGATATAGTCATGCAATGTTGTTTAAATCTTAAATTCATAGATTATGCCTATTTTAATGAAACTTACAGGAATATGGCACGAAAAGGGAGTTGGGGAGCGTTTGGGGAACATCTGTAACGGTTCCCGTTACAATTAGCACTAGTTTTTAATTGCCTTTCTGATTGACTTGGACAAGTGTCGAGTGTCAATATAGTGAACTGGGATATTTTGCAGCGGACCGTCCTTATAGAGGGAATCTGCAGCTCGACCGGCAGAGCTGTCCGGGTCAGTGGTTACCTCCCTAACCTCGAGGCCATCTTTGCAGAGGAGTTCCGCCATCCCCTCCTGATCCCAAGTGAACTCATCCCCAATAGTATGGTGCATTGGTAGATTTGCCCCACACACCCCAGGACTGCAGTGGTGGTTAGCAGTGCCCTCATCCAGTAAGTGTCCATGTTTTGAGCAAATTTTATTTTTAGTAACCATTTTAATTATCTGAAGTTTTGATGTAACATTTTCAGCGAATGAGTACACAGTCTGTGTCGCCGGCTGGAAGGGTGTCTCACCCACCCCCGAGTACAGGGGGTTATTGTACATGCCATCGCACTGTACGGGGATGGCATGTGGGGAGTCATTTCCCCTTAGAGTGTTGACATCCACCAGATGGCGACACCGGTTACTCATGTCAGCCTCATTAAGGTTTTCAATAATTGGCATAATTTTGTTTGATGTCTTTTGTAGAGACTTTTGGGTAGGAGGGGGAGTGTTGGTAGAAAGAAGGATTTTCCTCATCCCATCATTGCCTATAGGGATTTGACTGAAGCCAACTTAAAGCCCATAGTTAATAGTGGCAGCTTTCCTACCCGGGGATTTGGTCTCTACCTCCTCATACAGATTGTACCGCCTTGATACATATAGACACTTAGTACATCGAAGGCCCATCCGGCTTCCCAGACCACGCCTCTCTTCGGATGCCAGATCCCACTTAAGCTGTCCATCGCACCCCGGATTCCCTTGCTGGTGGAGAGAGATCACCTCATTCCACATCTCGGCTGTTTTCCCAAGGTGTAGCAGTCGATGGGAATTTTGATTGGCCAATCTAGGTAAATATACCATTTTTCATTTGCTGGAGACAGATGACAGTATACAGTGCATGAGAGCACATATTAGAGTTACTTCCCTTAGACTATCTAACAAGACATAGGAAATTTAAACATCATATAACTTGAATTCTTTGAAATTAATGCTTCTGATTTCTTTTCTTATGTACCTATATGACTTTCAACTGCATGTATTACATTTTACTTTGCATGTATTCACATGTATTTACATGTAATAGTATGTAATATGTATCCCACCCTAGTAAGGTCCATTTTTCCCATATTTAGTCATGTAAAAGGTAAGTAAGACTAGATTTGTTAGAATTTTTATGAACTATTGCTCAATTATAAATGTTTTATACAAAATTTGACTTACTGTTCTGATTCATGTGTATTTAGGCACTTTGGAGGGCTTTCAAATTTCGGTCTCCTCGGCCTAAGGAGATGGTGGCACATGGGCCGCACGAGCATTTCCTGCCCTTCCGCAGCTATAGGAATTTCTGGAACCATCTGATGCAATTGCTGGGACAGTCTGTTGTACTTTGCAGGTAAAATTTTCACATCATTAATTTTCATTCCCTTCTTATGGGGCACATTTTGAGGTTTGAAACGATAGTTATGACCCTTTTTTAACTTTGGCATGGTTTTAATTCTCCTTGTTTAAACTTCAAATTCCCCAAAAAATGATAAATGGTCAGTGCTGTTTAAGGCTTCAGAGACTGAACTGTAATGTGTTATCAAAAATTGGGGTTTTCTGTAGCCTATGTTAATTATAAACAAAGAAGAAAATTCTTTTAACTAATAAAATAATGTGGT
>NW_026931742.1:0-37500 GCF_032062105.1 Saccostrea cuccullata
CGTAAAAAGTGTTATTTCTCTCTTAGTAAACTATCAAAACTTTAAGATTTTGTGTCATTTTGTACCTTTATGTGACAACTTTACTATATGTGAAAATTAGAAAAAGTTAAAAATAGGAAGCATATATAAATAACTAATAAATTCTAAAAAATTAACAAAAGTAGAGGAAATTCAGATTAGCAAATATCTATTTTATTTAATTTATCCATGTCAATTTGGTATTATCAGCTTATAGGCCCTATATGGTAGTATCTTTTTATGTAAAAGGAAAAACATTCAATCTTTTGAATTACAAGTAGGGATCGCATGATTGGAAACAAAATTTTTTTATTCTTAATGTCCAGGAAAAAGGTAATGACCTTGACCTGACCTTGCCTCTAATATTAAACGGTCAAATTTAATATCACTGATACCATCACTTAGTAATATTGTCCTCTTGATTCTATGAAAATTACATTAATTTTTAAATACAAGAAATGTAAGAAGATTCTTACCTTTACTATAGTTAAATTGTAAACCATAGTTTACAAATCGTGAAACTGTATTTATCAGATAATATATGTTTTGCAAGCGCAAATATGGTTTACAGATGTAAAATATAGATTAATGTTGTTAAATAAAGTTTACAGTTCGTAAACTATATTTTAAAACCGATAAACCTAGTTTATCGACTGTGAAACTATATTTAGCTCATTTTTGTGAATTTGGCATGTCATAGACAGACATGTTTTTCCCCAGTTTTTATCTATCAAATTACTTTATATGGCCCGAAATTCATTTTATCAGTTTAAACTATGTGTAAACCATTTTAGCTACGCTTTTTCCGATGTTATATTCAGATTTTTAATTAGATGTAAAGTTAAAAAAATATATATTTTTTGCCTTTTGGCGACGTCATTGACAGACCGTTATTTTAGATAAAATAATGCGAGAAAAAGAATCATCATTACATACTCGTGTGGGATAGTTAAATAGTGAAATTCCACCCTAGGGCCAAGATTCACGGTCTAGGACTCGGCAAAGCCTTGTCCTAGACTGTGAATCTTTTCCCCTCGTTTGAATTTCACTATCCCACACTCGTAGTAATGAATGATTCTACTAAACCCAGGTCCCATGTCACAGTATATAAATGGTGCCTGTTTTGGAGGGTAACATTTGAAATTGACACCCCAAGGAAAACCATTGTTAACCGACGCGTCAGCGGAGGTTGACAATGGTTTTCCGAGGGGTGTCAATTTCAAATGTTACCCTCCAAAACAGGCACCATTTATTTTATTATACTGAATGTCTTATTGATTTAGGACGTCAGCAAAAAAAAAAACCGTCGATCGTCTTTACGTTCATGTATAGAAAGCTTTCACACTCACCGGTTCACTAATCTCCTTATTGTTTGTTTGATACTCGAATTAGAGTCATTTATCTTATAAAGTTTCGTTATTTCTGGCTCGCAAGCATGTTTCCTACACTCGCAAGCATGTATCGTCTGTCGTTTGTTGTTTTCAAGTAAGCTATATCGGACGCAAGCTTTTATTGGCGTCAAGTTAATTCCGGTTCTTTCAAACGCGCAACTGACGTTTTGAGAATTCTACGGTGAACCGTACGCGCATAATTTCCACGCATGTGGCATTACCGTTGTGTTACCCGTTGTCACGTGTGTTGCTAAGGCTCCGGGTAATCGAACGGATTGTTAACTGCGTCTAAACCAATCAGATTTTAGTATTTAACATGAAAGTATAATAATATTTGTTGGCACGAAAAAGATCCCTCACTGCTCATTGGCGCTGAGTGCCGAGTATCATAGTCTGGTCAGATTTATAGAAAAAAAATACTTCTAACGGCAAATAATTATTATTTGGTTCAGCATAGTTTTTTAAACCTATTTCGAGTATGCTGAATCCGAAAAAAATATGCTGGCCTTCATGAAAATGGCGTTAAAGAGGTCAAAATGGCAATTCAAAATGGCGGACATCCAATTTTTCTAATTTTCTCTTAATATCGTACAAAATGGAGAAATAATGTGTGAATATCTAACTGAGTGTAATACAAGTATAAAAGTATAAGTATAAAAGTATATACAAGTAGAAAAATGATAATGACCTTGACCTGACCTTGCCTCTAATATTAAACGGTCAAATTTAATATCACTGATACCATCACTTAGTAATATTGTCCTCTTGATTCTATGAAAATTACATTAATTTTTAAATACAAGAAATGTAAGAAGATTCTTACCTTTACTATAGTTAAATTGTAAACTTTATTTTTCCTGACAGCATGATGGCTGTTTGCTATTCATTTAAACCTTCGCTGCTGAAGAGTTCCACAATAATCTGTTTCCTATAATTCGTACTACTACTATTTCTTATAAGAATGATCTATAGTATGATAGTATAAAATAAACAACTTTATATTTTACTGGATTTAAACCTGTTAAAGGTAAGAAAGGAAAGTTTTATAGTGATAGCACTTTTAGGGATGTTCAAAGGAAAAAGTTGAGGCGGACAGCTAATTCATTTCAGCCTGTATTTATTAAAACGAGCTGCCGAAGTCGGAGCAAAAAACGCCGAATCACGTTGTGTGGGAATGGTCTGAGATGGGTGGTAGACGTCAGTCCAAATATTCAGTCTCTACCCATCTCGCTGAGATTAGACTTAAATATGCATGGGCTATTTTCAGTTTTAAAAAATAAAAGAAGTCTACAAATCCTTTAAATGCAACCCCCGAAATATTTTAGTTTTCTATATATATATATATATATAGGACTCCAAAGTGCGATGGGACTCCAAAGTCCGATGGTCACGCCAAAGTCCGATGATCTACGCCAATCCCCGATGGTTTGACACGCTAAAGTCCGATGGTGCGGAGAAAAAATTAAAGTTTATGACGTCATAGTACTACTGCGCCAAACCTCAATGCCGCGCCATTACAAGGTCGTAAAAATAAGTATAAATAAACAAATAAACGCGAAAACTAACCCTTATCTCTCAAATTGGTGCGAGACTAACCGTAAACGCTCAAAAAGTGTGTATCAACTTTAAGCTAGATATCTTGGTTGTTTGCAAGACTAACCCTATTCACTCGACTAGTGTGCGAGGACTAACCCTAAATCTCTCGGGTTGTGCAATGCAAGCACTAACCCTAATAAATCGAGTTGTGTGCGAGGACTAATCCTAATATATCTGGAAGGTGCAAGCAATAAGCAAAATCAATAAAATTGTATTCGAGGACGAATTCAGAAATGATGGCTTTTGAATGCAGGACAACGGCGTCAAGCATTGATGTCGGATTATTGTGACGTCATAAACGCTGATTGTCTCTTCGCACCATCGGACTTTGGCGTGTCGGACCATCGCACTTTAGCGCAACGTGTCTCATAGGAAACGAGCCATCGGACTTTGGCGTGTCCATCGGACTTTGGCGTACGTAAAAACACCAAGCCATCGGGGTTTGGCGCAGACCATCGGGGTTTTGCTTGACCATCGGACTTTGGCGTCACCATCGCACTTTGGAGTCTATATATATATATTAGTAAGAATCGTTATTTTGTCGCTTTAACCCGCCTCCCCCTTTCCTCCTCCCTCTACCCCTTTTTTCCACGTAAAATAACGTCGTGTGTTAGAGAAAAATAAAGCATGGCGAGATAATTATTTCAAAATGTAAGAATTATTTTTCTTTTAGAAACTACCACGGTATTGCAATCGTTTGTTGGTGTTATGTAAACCCATTGCGACCTATAAAATACGTAGTTGGATAGAATAAATCCAAATTTTGTGTTTTGACATGCCCCATTTTCACGGCAATAAAGGCTACCTCCAATTTTCTTTTCATGTTTTATAAGAAGAATAAAAATTGCATGATATATGTGAAAAACAAAGAATTTCATCATGTATTTTTTTTTTATTTGTAAATTTCTTTGTTTATTGAAGAGTTTTAGTATGTAATTGTGTATAAAAACACGACAAATGGTCCATATCTTGATAATGCCCCCATTTGACTACAATAAAGGCAAGGTAACAAAATTTCATTCTAATTTTTCTAAGCATAAAGCATACAAATATATTTCCAAAAATTAAAATTCTTAATCATTCCGTTTTCGTAATTTTCAACTAGATCGGGCCTCGTTAAAGTGATCATATTAGTGTTCTGTTGTCATTTTACATAGTTGTACTACGCTCAGTAAAATATTCACAAATCCTTTCTCCTATGTAAACGACATTAAAAATTAAATAATTTGTAGAAAAAGGTGAATATCCGGCATTTTGAATCGCCATTTTGGGTTTTAACATATAGTTGCACTATCATTCAATTGTAGAATAGTGAGATGTAGAGGGAAAAATACAGATCTGCAGTGTATGGATATTTTCAAATGTAATATTCTGAACAAAGAAAAATATAGAAACAACAGACAAAAATATCAGAGAAAATTCGAATTAAGTGTAGAAACCATTAAATTTTCTGAGTTTAACTAATAATTTTAGCATCCTATTATAATTTTTATAGTTTAATTACACTCAGTTAGATATTCACTCATTACTTTTCCATTTTGAACGACATTAAGAGAAAATTAGAAAAATTGGATGCCCGCCATTTTGACCTCTTTAACGCCATTTTCATGAAAGCCAGCATATTTTTTTCGGATTCAGCATACTCGAAATAGGTTTAAAAACTATGCTGAACCAAATAATAATTGTTTGCCGTTAGAAGTTATTTCTAGCCTTCTTTTTAAAAATCAGGACCAGACTATTAGACAAAATTCGCAGCTCTCCACCGGCAAGTGGTGGCGTCTATATATGAGTGAAAAATTCTCGAGAGGGACGTTAAGGTTTTACCTCCAAAACTATGTGATGAATTAAATTAAAACTTTTACAATTTCTAAATATATAATTGATGAACAGATATAGAGTATCACTTGAAAACAAATATTAAGAAAATATATATATTTTTGAGAAATCACTACTAGAATAGGCGAAAGAGACTATCAAATGCTTAATTCTGTACTTTTAGAATCATTGCAGAAATAATGTTATGTTTATCAATGAAAAGCAAGTTGGACGTGAATGGTCTCTGAAAGGCTGTTATTGAAAGCATGACACTTACAAAGACAAGTCTAGACCCCTATAAAATCAGTTGCAATTGTTTTTTTTTTTTTTTTTTTTTTTTTTTTTTTTTAATTCAAATCTAAAACACTTTAACAAAATAAACAGGGAAAACAACGTTCCATTCAAACGAGAAAAAAAACTACGAAACGTTAACCCCCGATTCCCGCCAACATTTTACACCCATTTAATTCAATAACTAATGGCAATTCAGCTCTAAATTCTTTAAACAAAGTACAATTCAATAGTAATTGGTTAATTACTTCATTCCAGCGCTAAATAGTAAATAATTCCTATTTCCAGTTCTTGAAATATGGGGGGGGGGGGTTTAGACGATGTTTTCTATTAAAATCGGACTTTTAAGAATCACCATATTTTTGAATAGTCTTGGATATAATTGAATATTCATTATATCTTTTTTATGTCTTAAACGAATAAATAAACATATATAGAGTAATAAAAAAAATGTTTGAGTTGTAAATCGCTTTGAAATTTGTGAAAAAAATGAACATTTTTGTCGTTTTTGTCTATAAACATATGTTTGAAATTGTGAAATTACAGTGTATCTGTAAACAAAAAAAAGTTATCGTCTGTAAAAAGGATTTTTTGTTTCACAGGGGGAGTGGGGATATTTTCAAATATTTTCCGTTTTCCGTTGATTTCTACAGTGAAAAAAACCCAACAAGTTTTACCAACATTATAGAGTTATCCCACTTTGTTTTCCCAAATAAGTAATGTTTTATAAACAAGCTGATGAAACAAGAATATAAGCAGCCTCGTTTAAAGTCATCATTTCGTAAGTTCTATGGCCGATACATGACATATGACATGACATCATTGAGTCAAATGCTGACTGACGTTTTTCATACGAATTGTTAGTCCACAATTATTTTTACACTGAATTCTCGACGGATTTTTCTGTTGCTTCCCGATCATGACAAGGAGCACATGGCGGGTGTGACTGGTCAGCAGGGAATGCTCACTCCTCCATGGCACCTGATCCCACCTCTGATGTTTCGGAGGCCCGTGTTTGCTCTGCTCCTATTTTGTATTGTTTTATGGACTTTGATATTGAATACTGTTCGTTATCTCTTAATCCTTTTTTATGAAAATCAATATAAATAACAATAAAAAATATTAAAAATCTTTCGAATATGCTAACTTTTGAAAATTGACTTAGAGATAGGTGGGAGATCAATTCTATCGTTCGCAGTTCTTTTACCCCTTCAATGCGCTTCATTGTCAACAGCGAGTAAGCACGTATTCGACCGATGCATTTGTTATTGTAACTCCAATAAACACGATATACGTGTTTTACAGGAGTGAGACTCTAAAAATCTCCAGTTCAGTGTAACTCATATGTTGCTATTAGCAATTAGCAAAGCTAGGAGTTTTTCTTAATTTATTCAGATGGATATTTCTTTGTCTTTTCTCGCCCCCTACTAATGTGTTTGGAACCCTTAATTTTTTTGATGTTCTGCAAATAATAAAACCCGATGAGTTCAGAGTAGCTCTGGCGAGAGTTAGCGAGACTACAGCGAGATTGGGTAAATCATTCACGGAAATGTGGCTAGGAAGTGACTAGCACGTGGAGACATAGTAAACAGAAAAGTAATGTTGTGTTTCAGTTTTCACCACCTCATAATTTCAGTAGAAATGTATTTCAATCGATCTCTCTATGATTCATTTAAGGAATGAATTTAATAGCTTCCCATTTTATCAAAAATCATCAAATTTGAATTTTTTTTATTAAAATTTGTATATGACACAAGGGGCAAAAATAGTCATAACTCCAAATTTTCTATTTTCATAAGAATTTGTGGGAAGACAGATACATCTATATAAAGAAATATTAATAAATTCAATGTATTGTATATATTTTCATTTTCATGATATTTAGTTAAATATGTATTTTTTTAAAAGAAACTTTTATGAGAAAAATATCTTATAACAGTAAAATTTCATCGTGATAGTATTCAATTTGTCGACACGGCCAGGTGTGTTATAGGACGTACGAGATCCAAAAATGTGAATTCAATGCTTATAAATATACAGTCAATCAATCCATTCGAACGAAAACAAATACTACTTTAATGCGCATCATTATAGAAAGTACAACTTGGCATTTTATTTTTAAGGCGTCGATTGTATGAAATACAGCTTACAAAACAAAGGTCCCTGTATCAATGGTGGACAGCTTACCTGTAACGAGACTGGTCCTGATGTGTTGGCACCAGAAATCACATGTGATTGTCCACCCGGGTTCGAAGGGCTCTTCTGTGAAAATAAAATGGACAAGGTACCTATAATTGATAACTTACGTTGAAATAAAATCAAAGAAAATATATGATTTTTCTTCACACACTGGAATATTATGCGTATAATGTTACAGGTTACAAGAATTTGTGATAGAATTGAAAATGCATCGTCTCTTAAATATCTGAAGAACTGTGATTTTACAAAACTGGACTGCATTACTTACAGTGAAAATAAACGATATACTTTCAAGTGTGAAAGATCTTCGACAATCCTACGAGGAAAAGGTAGAAAAGATACAATGTTAGAATTTAAGAACAATTGAGAAAAAAATTAAACTGACATATAATATCACAGAGGGAAGAATTTATAGATTTTTTCTCGCAGCTGAATTGCCAATCTGCAGAGAAACAGAAATATATACAACAGAGTTG
Organism: Saccostrea cuccullata; assembly: GCF_032062105.1. Taxonomy (NCBI): domain Eukaryota; kingdom Metazoa; phylum Mollusca; class Bivalvia; order Ostreida; family Ostreidae; genus Saccostrea; species Saccostrea cuccullata. Next base: position 7,787 of record NW_026931742.1, read on the forward strand.
AATACAGCGGTAACTCCACAAGGTGAAATCAATAATAGAAGACTGACCAATCCTCAATACACATCAAGAGGCAAGGCATTGACAACTACTCTTTCATTCATTTTATTTCTTAAGACATAAGAACTGCTGCAAATTGGAAGAGTATTCCATTTAACCATTTATATCAATGATTTACATTTAAACTACGGGAACATATCGCACAAATTGTAAGGTTCTTAGAAAGTAAAGATATGAATATCAATAATTTTTATTTAATGTCACAAATCCGACCTATTTTTATTTTTTAACTTTAAAATTTTGAACAGTTGGTGCTTGGATCTTCATGATTTACAGCACTGTATATCTTTCCCCCCACGGAAATTACTTTAAAGTAGTTTTTTCCCTATGGAAATCCCACATTTTCCGGAGAGAAACCTCTTGAATTAGCTATAGAGTCCGATTTCATCTGGAAACAATACATCCGTAAAATATCATACCTGTATTTTTATATAAGTGAAAAAGGGACACACTATTACAAGTGTCCTTTAATTCATGTTCTTCTTACACACAGGTGCTTTCGCAGAAGACATCCCAATGAAACTTTTAATCAATTGTATACTTATGTATTAAACATTACATTTTTCAAATTGTCAAATTTCAAGGAAGCTTTAAACACAAAAAAGTGCCTTTTGGACTTGGAGAAAGTATATATTGGTCACGGGTTTTTAGGTCTAATAAAAGTGTTCAAAAACATATCATGAAAATTAGTTAAATGATTCTTCTACCTTTGTTTTTCATTCTCTGAAAATTTTAAAACGTCGTCTGCATCGTTTTTTTTTTTTTTTTTTTTTTTTTTTTGAGTAATCGAATTTCAAGATGTCACTGTTGTAGGAACATTTTAGAAATTATTTTATTGAATTATATAAGAAAAACCTCGTTTTTGGCTCATTTTCAAGCAATAGTTTGTTTTTAAAAAAATATCAATACATTTTAAATGATGCAGAAAAAAGTTTTCCAATTTAGTAATTTAAATAGAATTTTTAAAATATGACTGGTTCCAGTTAGGATAAAAGAGAATATGATACAAACTGTCTCAGAATAGTTTTAGTTCTTAAAAAATATATTTTTAAAAAACCTTAAACACGAGCGGTTTTTGAGATTGAATCAATCTATGTTGGATACTGTTCGAAATCTAAAAGTTGAAAAAAGTGCCCAGACAAACAACTCTTAATGGTGGAAAAAATGAGCAGAAAAAAAAACAACACCAAAGAGAACTTAACACGGTTTGGCAGTTGTAGCTTTTGAAGATACATTCACTTATACTTCATAAAAAGGTGGGCCTTCAATCTATTATACATTTCGGATTCAAGTAATTTTGTATGATTCAAATTTTCTTCGGATTTGTATGAATTTGCATGTCTAGTAATTGACAAAAATTGCATTATGTTTTCTTTTTCTATTTAGGTTTACAGGAAATCAATAATATTAATCCTTGGCGACAGTTTGATACATGTACATGTGCTTTTTTCTTGACAAGTGATGCAAACGCTTTTATCATATTAAACTTTTGTATCAAAGAATTTCCATATTATGAGATTTATATGTAGATTTCTTGTCTGTGTAGATCCCATGAAAAACACAATGGAACAATCGAATGGAATGAATAGTCGTTAAATGTGAGTTAACCTCTTTTTGTTCAGTGAATATTCCATTTTTTTTTTAAATTCAAAAGTCTAAAGAGTGTGTGTTTTACAAGCCAGAGGTAAAGTCATGGTTCTCAATGGCTTACTTTCAAGCTAATAAAAGTTGTATGCGATGTCTATACTATAATTTTGAATTATGAAACTTTGCCCTCCATTATAATTGCTATGTTTAAACACCAGAGTAAAACAATCTATGTTCAATTTAGTGCCTCTTATAGTCGAAGACTCGGAGGTATGTATTTTTTACTGTCTGTCCACCCGTCTCTCTGTTTGACCACAAAATGTTACTTTGCCCAAAACTCATGATCTACTGAAGCTGTGAAATTTATATTTCTCGTGAATTTCTTGTGTCTTGTGTCAAGTCCTTTCTTTATAAATATTTACCATTGCCTTGGAGTTTGACCAACTTTTGCAAAGTTTTACCACTCTTACCAATTTTAACTTTGGTCGTAACTTTTAAACGGTTCGTTCTAGGGCTTTCATATTTCATTAATGTTGTTTTCTTTACTTGTTATATACAAGAGCTTCTTTAGGGAATCAGAGATATTGACTTTTTGTGTTTGACCTCGGAGTTTGACCTACTTTTTTAAATTTTTTACCTTGTCCATAATCTTTAAATTGGAAGTGCTGGGCTTTCATATCTCACTTATGTTTTTCCTGTGACAAGATCAACCCTTGGGAACAAATAGTTTAGACCCTTTGATCTTGATAATGTTTTTGACCAACCTACATGCAACCTAAGCTAAAACATTTTTATGGACCTTTATATTTTACATGATAAGAGCTTCCTTAAATCCGCACAACTTGACATAATTTTGAACATAACATTATAAGATTTTGGCGCAAGGGCTTTTATACTTCCTAGGCGTATTCCATTCAAGAGCGTTCTTTGAGTATCTACATTTCTAAGAAATCTTCTGTTACTTAAAGCTTTGCAATAAGCTGCAATATGTTGGCATCAGTATTCAACAAACATCTTGATTTGTACATTGATCCGAAATATGAATTAGGTATCCAACATCATTTTTGCTTTTACAATTTTTAGGCAGTGGGTGATCCCGTTATAGAAGATATAGTTATATCTAGTTTCGACCTGCCCAAAGGTCTGTCTGTCTTTTTGTATGTTATCGCTATAAGATGAAAGAAATGTCAAACAAATGCATTTCAATTTAAAAATTTTTATGATAAGGTGAAATATTTTTGAAAAAATAATTATAGCTAAGTTTTTTAACTAACTTATTCGCCCTGTATCTGCTTGAAAACAAGGGCCATATCTTTTGCATCGTTGATATCGTCTTTGTCAAGATCAGACAAACCGTTATTTTGGCGGAAACATTATAGTTTTCAGTAGGCCTAAATTAGCAATTAAGTTGAGTTTTTCCCGATCGCCGTCATTGGAGGTCAACACACTCACATTCCTTTATTATTCAAACAACCTTAACTTTGTTTCCTAGCTATTGGGGGGTATTGTTTTTTTTTCTGAAAAACCCCATTTGTAAAGCTCCCTTTTCCATATTTTTTAATTTCATTAAGATTCGCCATGCAGCAAATTTCTGCTACATCCTCTTAAATTTGGTAAGACAAACAGGAGAAATTACCACGTTGAACACCAAGACTGCGGTCAAGGAAATAAATCGGAGAGAAGATACGCCTAGAATGAAAATTATCTACTGCATGGGAGAATGCAAATTTAGAAATACGTTCAGATAAGCGTTTTCGAAGGCTTAAAAAAAATCCTCGTACTTCCGACATTTTCGTCTTAGGGCAGACAGTTTTCTTTCTCCAAAAAGTTAATTTTCTCAGGTTCTGAAACTGTAATTTTAAATTAGATTAAAAAAATTTTTTTTTTTAAATGTCTAATGCAAACATTCTCTATTGATACATTTTCCCTCTTTTTTCGTAACACGTTTAATTAGTTAATAGTATGAAATTTCATATTGATAAAAATCATGTTTAGGTACCGTTTGTGCATTTCATGACTTGTTGTTTGGTTGGAAAATGAATTATGAGACATGTCCAACTGCATTAGCAATATATTGTATTGTGTTTATAAATGCGTTTAATGTCAATTTATCAAAATTATTGTGATTTCACTTTATCATACTTTGCAATTATAGCATACAGTCAATAGATTAGCTAGATAGAATTTCATGTACAATATAGTTAAATAACAACAATATCTTTGAGAAAATTTTGTAACAGTTCTTCTCTTAAAAATAATTTTTTACTGTTTATAAAGATGATATCAATGTACTCTCTGTTCATGTTTAGTTTATCAACAGTACTAGTCTCGGTAAAATGAATATAAAGATGACTCATCTCTCATTAATTTAATTTTGGACAGCTATGGCAATTACGCATTTTAATGACATAAGACGCTTAAAAAATATACAAATACAAAATCTAAGTTTGTACAGTGTATAGAGCAATGAGTAGGCGCAGTTCAATGTATGAACAATCATATTTGCTTTACTACCCAGTTTAATGTACCAGAGTATTTTACGGAAGAAATCCCCATTTCATACGGCGATAAAACACCTATATATACTAGGTGAAGGACTTATTTATCAGAGCTTGACGCAATGTTATAAATATTGAAGTGTTATATTCAACATATGTCTCTGTACTTGTTATTTAAATTAATAACGTGTCTTGTCTTATATATGAACAATAGAATCTACTACAGATGGGAAGAGCCATTTTAACTGCAGATCAATTGATGCTTCATTACCGATAATGTAAAGATACAAAAAGTATGTAAACTAGAGGTATTGTGAGCGATGAGTTCACTCAATGATACCCCCCGCCTCCATATAGTTATCATGGCAAAGTCCATGCTTTGCTGTGGCTGGAAAACCCAAAATATGTGTCCGATCATAAATTAAAATAGGAGGTCACAATGGCAATTTGTAATAAAGATTCTGTGAAAGTTTCATAGAATTTCATCCAGTGGAAGGAGAGGAGTAGTGTTTTAAAAATTGGACATGGTCAAATTCTAAGACCAAACTGTTACAAGGATTCATTAATGTAATTTTTTTTTCAAAAAATAGTTCAAACCTTAATTGACAATGAATAAAGCAAAAGACGACAATTGTCGCAAGGAAAAACCTGTGAAACATAAGACATAATTGCATTCAAAAGATATGACAAAGGCTTAAGTTTTTCAAAAGTAGGCCAGTACCAAACTCAAATAGTCAAAAGGGGGATCTTAATTGTCACCAGAAATACACCTGTGAAATGTGAAAAACCCAGCATAACTATCTAAATGTTACAACTAACGTTACAATCTAACATTCAAGCTATATATGATAAACGTAATAAGTTTTACTTTTCAATCGTCAACTTCCTTTACGTATGCAGCAATATACCTTCATCACCTGCATACGGAGCATGCTCTAAGTATGTGCAATTTCTAAAACGAGGTCAATTATTGACAAACTAGTCGATGAAACAGGAATATCAGCAGTCTCATTTAAAGTCATCATTTTGCAAGTTCTATACTCGATACAATTACCTTGTCAGCAAGTACAATTTATCATTGAGTCAAATGCTTACTGACGTTTTTCATACCAATTGTTATACATTATTTATATACTGTATTGACGACGGGTGTTCCGTTTTTTTCCAGATCATGACAAGGAGCACACTGCGGTTGTGACCAATCGACAGGGAATGTTCCCTCTTCCATGGCACCTGATCCCACCTCTGATGTTGCGGTGGTACTTGTTTTCTCTGTTCCTGATTTGTATTGTTTAATAGACTTTAAGTTTGAATAATGTTCATTATCTCCATGTATTTCAGATTGCCCTCATACCCAGTCAATAACGAATATTTTTGTTTAGAAGAACTGGGATTTAATTCTAGTTGGTAATTAAACTTATACACATGACTCCCATTCTAAGGAGAAAATTCTTCAAAATCATATGTCCGTTTTTAATATTTTGATACTAGTATTCGTAACACCCACAATGAATGTGAATTAGCATATACATATTGCATTCTGAAACTTCTCAAAATTCTTACTAACGACGATACATAGTAGGTTCCAGTAAATATTCAACCAAGCCCATTTCTTTAATTTTCACTTAAATATTAACTGAAGTGAAGCAGAAACTTCTGCAGTACTGTGCAATAATGTATTGAGAAGAAAAGTAAATCGGGTGTAAATATTTTCTGAAATCACAAAATTTCACCAAAATCAATAGCATTATTGTAAACCAATTATTATTCGCGTCATTTTTTATTAGCGATTCGTCAGTTTGAAATCAATCCGTTGCGATTAATTTTCACGAATCAGAAAATATATTATACGAGAACAAAACTAAATAAATGGTTATCGGCGATTCATATTCGCGATGTAAGGTAGGTCGTGAAAATCGCGAATATTTCTCGCAGGCGAATAATTAAGTTGGTTTACAGTATATTTCCACTTTTATTTCTTCTCTCTGTGATAACTCTTTGAAAGTTAGTTGAGTTGATTTCTTGATAATTCTACCAAAATTTAAATTTCGCAAAGCGAAAGGTCTGGAGTGTTTGACGTCAGTGGGTGGAAATTATTGAAATTGACATGGGGACCTCGTGTAAAACTAATTTATTAGACAGCATTTTAAAAATCTAAAGCTTCAATTTTAATTCACAATAAAATGGAAATATTAGGAATCGCTTTCTAGTTTAATGAGTATGGCAGGAACATCAACGATGGTTGGAAATGTGGGATAATTTATGTACAACGCGGGATTCGCCCTAACCTATAATATATGTACGAATCAAATTAGAAAAATATAATCGTGAACACGATTGTAAAATAACGATTAACAATAGTACATTGAAACCCAAGCGATGTACATAATACAAGTGCATGCGAATAAAAGTGATTTTCCTCTAGTGATCATGCACATCCGTCTGTCTGTATTTCTAGCTGTCCGTCCGTCTGTTACGCTTTGGGGTACCCATCTCTTATCCGCAACTCCTCTCATACCACTGACTGAAATTTTATGACACTTTCACATAATCTTTATTACATTTTGCCATTGTGCACCTTCTATTTTACTTTTTGATCGGACACATATTTGGGGTTTCCCATTGCAAAACATGGAAACATTTTATTAATTTTGGAGGTGGGGGTATCATTAAGTGAGCTCATTGCTCTCAAGTTTTCATTAGTGTGAGTGAGATATGCTATGCTTAACATGGCCGAAGGAACCAGGGTCATGGATTATTATATATACTTTACTTTGCTATACTATAAAAACAAATCTTCCATTTGTTCGTCCGTCCCCAAAAAATATGTTTTGCTTTTTTACTTATTTTTGGTAGTACAGGTTACAGTGTCCCCAACTCAAAATATATATCTGTGAAATTGCTCCTTGCGGACCTGCTTGACAATTTAATGTTAAAATGAAATATGTACTTTATTTTGAAAAAGTAACTGTTTTTAACATTTCAACTTAATGCCTGCTAACATTAAAGCTACTAGACAAAAATATTTTCATCAAATATCAGTCTTGATAACATGTGTATTTAATGACCCAGATCTATAATCATAACACAGGATATTCCGCAAGTACTTTCGTTTTGTCAATCAACAGCTATATATTCACTTGAAATTTGAAATTCTATGGAGATGTAGGATAACATACTTATTAAGAAGTAAGTGACTTTTAAATATAGTTCACGATAACTGCGGGAAAAGGAGTACAATTTTAAAATATATCCGAAGCGGACATTTTTACCTTTTGTTTACAAACAAAATTTTGAACATTAGTTTGCATATGACGTAACTTTTAAACTGTGCAGAAAAAAACGTGCACAATGTTATTTTCTCTTTGAGTTGCATTTATTCATTTTAATATTCGATGCAAATCATTACAATTATCTACAGAAGAACTGTTCAAAGAAAGTTCAGATTATGACATGGTTTACACCTTTACTGTACTGTTTGGGGTCATTGTAATCCGTGTTATCTGTGTTTTATTGAAAATGACTTGGAAGTCGCGGTACATGCTCACTGCTTTAATTGTTGATTTTGGTTTTTTTAATCAGCTCTTCATTACAACTATAAAACTTCGTTTAAAGTGAGTCTCATTTTGTTACCTAGAGAAGTCCCCTTTTAACTATGACTAATATATAACTATTTAGGTTAATCCCCTGCTGTGGTCATTAATTCATATTTAATAATAGAAAGATACTGTGAAGATTTTTAAGTTATTTAACTTGAATGGTTGTCCGAATTTTTATCTGCAAGTGCATGTATTGGCTTAAATAGCTGCAATTCATAATTTTTTTTGTAAATATTAAATTTTTTTTTTGTTATTTATATTTGAATCAATAACAATTTTTAATAACGCATGATATGAACTTTGCTTTTGAAGCATTTAAAATGTTAATATATGCATGTAAATCCCAATGCACTTTTCAAAATCTTCTTTGTAGGTTCTAAATTACAGTATTGTGTCTTGGACAAGAAATCATGTTAAGAAAGAAAACTTCGGTTTACTTCTCCTTTCTCTTTTTTATTTCATCCTATTCCATGCCACAAACTGGTAAGTTTCTTTATCAATCTATACTTTTCATCTTTAACGTTGCTTCAAGATTGTGTGTGCCTGATATCACTTAAATGATTTAGTATAAACGAGCATAAATGAATGCTTTTATGTTTTGGAGACCTTTTTTCATATTGTTTTTAATAAAGGTAATCGTTATATGTTATATTTTGTTTAAAACATATTCAAAATTAGACAGTTTTTATATGAAGGAGACGTTTTATTGCATTTTAGTTTTGTTTGTTTGCTACTCATAGTATGACACTTCTGGCGCTGTGCATGAGATAGCTTAGGTAATAAAATAATGAGATTGTAAGTAATTAGGGATAAGGCCTTGTTTAATTTATGGAAATCTGTGTTTTTGTTGTTTTGCATTTTCTAAGAAACATTCTTGCAATTTCATTTACTGATATTTTTTATATTGAATGATATTTGGAACATACCGGTATTCTTTTCTTTTATGTAAAAGAGTAAGTATATAACGTATATTATACATTCTGTACTATGAAAATCTATGCATATTTTTTCTGTGAAAGACTTTAAGTAAAGACTTCTATTGAATTTATTCCAGACGAGCCTCGTCAGTGTAGGATTATTCAGGACAAACAAGCACTCAAATTGCCACACGGTGAGTGCTTCGATATTACGTATAGATTCCCTTTTATCAACAGAAGCGTTTTTAAAGCCACCTGTCTTCTCCTTTAGTTTTCGTTGTAAATATTTAGAGAATTGTAGTTTCTGTTGACAAAGAATTTTGTAATAGTTTAACTTAAAGAAGAAAAAAGAAGAAAAAAACGCAAAGCAAGAAACCTTGATGTCAAAGTAAATTGTCGACCAGGAAAGATATTATATAAATAAATTTGTTTTGAGTCTTACATGTAAAGAGGCATATCCTATAAATTGTCTCTTCTCTTAAAATTCCCTTAAGTGCGTGCAAAATGGAATTTGAAAGTCAGAAATTAAATACATACGAGTACATGTAACGGGTATTACTTGTGAATGCACTGGAAATATGTTTATTTACTAGATACTTTACAATTGTAGAATTTTAATTTTACTGACCAGGGGCTAGAATAACTTATGTGAAGTCTATATATCTGACCGTAAACATTGTTTCAAGACCAAAACTCATAATTCTCTTTTTCGATTTTGACTTCAACTAAAAATCGTGTGATGGTTTCTTATAATAGACATTTCTTTGAAATACTTTTAAAACACTTCTTCTTAATTTTTGTTAGAACCTTAGATTAATGCGGTACAGAGTTCACTAAAGATACATAGAGATGAGTATACGATTCACAGGACTGGGTATCGTTTTTGTATTTCGACAAATAGTGTACTGATGGTTATTAAATATAGATTTGTTTTTTGTAATTCTTTATAAAACATTTGCCCACAGTTTGGTCAATTTTCACATATATACTTAAATCTCAATGACTTATGTAAATACCATCACTTAATGGTATATGTATAGAACAATCCAGTCCTCCGATTTTGTAAGGGGCATGTCAAGAGTAAAGCATTCTGTGCTGTATGATGGGAAAGATATATGACGTGTTCTTAATATTTTCAGGGATACCAGAATTTTTGACGAGTAAAGACAAGGAACTGTGCCGGGAAAGAGACTCAAGTAATCATTATAGATTAAAGATTTACCCACATTATGAAACTATACTAGAAATCATAAGAAATGAGAGATTATAGTAATAAGTAATAAAACTAAGTTACCATCACAGTAAACGACCTCGGTGAAAGAACTACAATGTATCTCTTTTTTTTTCTTGCGTAACAATTTCATTTGTTTTTCTTTTTTTTTTTAGATAGCAAGTCTTTACAATGTGGTAACACTGGTATTTATATTAAACCTGAATGTGTTTGCTCATTTTACAATGTATATGAAGCATTCTATCATCCACATTCATCTTGTCCTGGCAATGTGAAGTCAGACGATGTTACATTATTGACATGTAAGTTATATTTCAAAATAATTAATATATATGTTTAATTACACATTTTCACTTATTTTTTGCTCACCTGCTTTAATGACAATGATGGAATAAGAAATTTTGTTGATAGGTATCGATTGTATGAAATACAGCTTACGAAACAATGGCCCGTGTATTAATGGTGGGAATCTTACTTGTGATGAGACTAATCCTGATGTAAAGGCACCAGAGATCACATGTGATTGTCCACCTGAATTCGGAGGGATGTTCTGTGAAAATAAAATGGAAAAGGTACTCTTAGAATCAAAAAAGTATCAATTGAGATATATGGGGATAACGAACAGTATTGAAGCTCAAAAGTCCATCAAACAATACAAAATATGTATGAGCAGAGCAAACACGGACCTCCAAACATCAGAGGTGGGATTAAGTGCCATGGAGGAGTGAGCATCCCCTGCCGACCGGTCACACCAGCCGTGTGCTCCTTGTCATGATCGGGAAATAACAGAAAACCCCGTCTTCAATTCAGTGTGTATGTAATGGCCTAATAAAAAGTATGAAAAAGGCAGTCAGAATTTGACTTTATAATGATAGATTGAATTTGCAGGCAATATCATTGTATCGACCATAGAACTTACGAAATGATGGTTTAAATGAGACTGCTGGTATTCTTGTTTCAGCAACTTGTTTGTCAATAAATTTGTTTTGAAAATTGTTCAGACGTAAACCATGCTCTTGCGTATCGAGTCAACTGAGAGATTTAAACCCTGTTCGCAGGTGATGTTGCTGAATAAGGAAGGGAAGATGGCGATTGAAAAGTGAAAGTCGATTGTCATAAAGTTTTGTTGCTAGTTTATCATTAACGTCTTTTTCAAGTAAAATATGTAACAGATGTATAAGACTCTGTAAATATACAATTTTATACACTGAAATAATATACCATGCTTTCTTTAGGTTACAAGAATTTGTGATAGAATTGAAAATGCATCGTCTCTTAATCTGAAGAACTGTGATGTTACAAAAATGGACTGCATTACGTACAGTGAAAATAAACGATATACATATAAGTGTACTGAAAAATCTGCGACAACCCAACAAGGACAAGGTAGTCAATTCAATGTTAGTTATATAAAAGCGATGGAGAGAAAAAATTAAAATGAGAGATCATTGCAAATTTGTATGGAATTAATATACATTAACATTTGTTTCTTTCAGTTAACTTGCCACTCTGTAGAGAAACGGAAATATATTCCACCCAGGTGAATTCAGTAGTAAATACAGTGGTAATTGCAGGGTCTGACATCAATAACAAGAGTAGACTGTCCGATCAGCATGCCATATCAGGTACCACGACAACGAAGTCTTCTGTTACAATCATTTTACTTAATCTTTACACACTGCTGCAAATTTGAAGAGTTAACAGCTGAACCAGTGATCCCAAGGTTTTTCAATAATTCTATTGGTAGCATGTCGCACAAATAGTAAGATTCTAAGATTCAGCATATCAACAGAGAGAGAGAGAGAGCATTATATACTAGTAATAGCATTTAGAAGATTAGAAGAGCGAAGTAGTGACTGATACTAACATCTTCGTGTTTTATTCAATGTCCGAAATCGGTTGACAAGTGTCTTTCTGGAAAAGTAGATGATACCATGTTTTAACCATGTGTGATGCCTTCAAATTTTTATCATTCAAAGATTCTGGTAATCTTTTCTGGTCACTGTTTGTCCTTCGTGCGTCTGTCTGACGTCAACTTTACATTCCCGTCTTTTGATTTTGTGATGTAGGGAATTTATATTTGATCACAAGAAGGCAGATCCCCGAGAGGGGCTTAAGAAACAGCATACCTGTATCCTTAATATTTCTAAGGCATACTGTGATGTTAAATGTTCGAAATGTGTGTTAATCAACAACAACAGTAATTTGCTTGCACAATCGTATTTCGTAAGGAAGAAAAATGCGACCCAGTTCAACACAGGAGACCAGTTTTTTGTTATGTATTTTTATTTTTAAAACATGCTCTCTATTTCACTTCTCTGTTTATTTCAATATACATGTACCCTTTGTGTGCTCATGCAACTTGTCTAGGTCAAAACCAGCATCCAGAAGTTACTTATATGCTTGAGGTAATTAATAACCTTGCCTTTTAGATTTTTATGATAATATTTAGTTTTACTGTTAAGTAGTGTAGTTTTTTATTCTTTTTTTAATACTATAAGCTAGCTGCTTGCTTTTAAACATGTTAGTGCCAAACTCTTAGAAAAAAAAAAGATTTGCTCAAATTGAATTAAATTTTTGTAACTGTTTTCTCAGTATACCTATACCAAACTTATAGATTGATGAATTAAATTAGCCAAAAGGTTAAAATCCAATTTATGAATAGTTCTGTGTATATTATTGAGTTCTTTTAAGAATTAAGCAAAGCATGAAAATGACATTAAACTACATACCCTTCTTGCAGATAAAGATATAAAAGTGCCAAATAATTCTATGCACCAATGAAATGCAATATTAGTAGAGTATTGTATAGTAACTAGTGATATGGAAGTTCTTCTTAAAACCTCGGTATCCGTCCCAAATAATGAAGGATTTGAATAATTTAATGACAACAAGATTCCTATATTTAAAATCACGGATATCGTAATTTTTTTTGAGAAAAAAAGGTTGTGTTTATGTTTTCCAATGCAATTTCAGAATTTTTTTTATGGCAGAAGTAACACTAAGGTCTTTTTTGTTATTGTTTTTATTGTTTTAACGTTTATAGAATCATTTACCTGGAAAATAAATCATGCATGTTCTTAATATGAATTATGTATCAAATTTGTACATGTATGCACTTGTTATCATATATTTGCCAAATTCATATTTATAACCCCCCCCCCCCGCGTGAAAAGCGGGAGGGTATATAGTAATCCTTATGTCCGTCCGTCCGTCTGTCCGTCCGTCTGTTACGCTTTGGAGTACCCATCTCTTATCCGCAACTCCTCTTATACCACTGAGTGAAATTTGATGAAACTTTCACAGAATCTTTCTTACATATTGCCATTGTTTACCTCTAATTTTATTTTTTGATCCGACAAATATTTTGGGTTTCCCCTCACCGCAAAACATGGACTTTGCCATTATGATCATATGGGAGGCGGGGGTATCATTTAGTGAGCTCATCGCTCACAGTACCTCTAGTTTATCCCTCAAAACCCTTGTTTTCGTACATTCAGTGCCTTTTGATTTGTTTTAAAGTATGCAATTTTACGTCATTAATTTTTATCAAAGTATATAGATTTAAATATCATTTTTGGTTATATTGACATATTGCTGATGGGCAGTAGGCCTCTGCCTGTATAATCTCTCGCCGTATATTGTTATTGATTATTACATATGTTATATAAATCAAATTCATGTTTTATCACTGTAAATAATCACTGATCACATGTTATCATAAAAAAAATCAAGAAAATAGGTTTCGACCTAGTGAATTGTTCATATATTTTTTATAATTTCAACCTCTCTGAATAGTTCAACTGTATTACCAGTATGTTGAAATCATTTATAGGCATAAATTTTTTTCATAATTCAGTTTACTATATGGAAATTATAAGATAGGTAATTTAACCTTCTCTCACCATGGTTGTCATTAAAAAAAATTAAATTAAAATCTCAATACAATATATTTTTACATATTCATTTAAGGATATTTTTTTCTTCATTATTACTTGTTATTACTAATTTTATGTCATTTAGCCTTTCTCTGATCTACTTGTATTTTAATTACAGTATTTTGCAACCCCCTCTATGGGTATGATTTAAATATGATCTCACATGTAGGTTGAGATACGGGTAATATTCATGATCGATAGATCAGTTGAATTTTGATTTTCAAAATCAGTTAAAATTTATAAAGTGACTGATAAAAAATGGTAAATGTCAAATTAGACATAGGTATTAAAAGTGACTGATAAAATGGCGTTTATAAATTACAAAATAGTGATAGATTTATTTTTTTTTTATAATGAAGATGTTACATTTTGTAAAGTATTTTTAAAATTAAATTCCAACGAACAAGCTTTAAAGAAGAGTTTTAGAGGGGATGAAAAAGGAAAAAAAAAGTACTAGTTTGGAATTTCATAGCGATTTTAATGTTAAAAATAAAATTTCATTTGGGGAAATCTTTTTATTTAAAACTTAAATTCCTTTTGGAAAACGCGGTATAGTATCTCTATCTAATATTCAGATGGATATGAAGTGCGGAATTATCACAATACTAAAATTGAGAAGCTATACTTAAACATTTATATAAATTATGTTGTCAGTTATAATACCTCTACTTAAATTTATGGTGTATGGGAAATTTCGAAGGTATCTTTATTTTAATGTCAAAGTTAGAATAAGTTGAACGATTTCTTTTTTAGGTTATTTTCTTATCTTGTTGAGTTCTGCAAAACTTTTACACTGAAAACTTTTAGCCTAAATAAAAAATATGTGAAGTGTATTTCTTTCATTTAATGAATGTGGATTGACCTTTATGTGAAATGATAATTCAATAAATATCTTGATTAAAATAAGGTATACCCCACTCTACGTTGAAGGTTTGAATTACAGACTCTTATAAAAATTATCTTCGACGAATATTTGTTGAATTTGCCACTGGAACTATCCAAGAAATAATGTGTATTTAGAAATGGGAATAAATGTCTGCTTAGACTATTAGACAATTACACCTCCAAAGACAGCAGAATTTGTAAATTATATAATTGCAGAGAAATTCATTCTTAAATATTCAAATGTATCGATCTACCTATAAATCTCAAGAGTTATATATATTTAGCAAAATGTTTGCAATAGTATTCATATGCTATGATACAAAAATTGTTTTCTGACTTATTACCAAGAATCGTAAAGTATAAGATAGTGTAAGGCCATTCCAAGTTTTTCTAAGTTTAGCGTGGGCGTGTAAATGTTGTATTTGACGACCCATATTAGTATCATTTCTTGACCTTTTTTGCGAATAGGTATGTAAATTTTTAAAAGATGGTGGACGCTAAACATAGGAAAAACTTGGAATGGGCTAGAGCCTAATTGAGGGAGGTTTTTTTAGCATTCTGATATTCCTTCTACATGTATGTAATAATTCTTGTTTGTTACTCTGTTTTTTTTTCAGTTTTGATAATAATATTCATTGTCAATTTTTTAAAAAAACATTATGAATTGTTATTTCACATTTACATCATGATGATTGAATAAAGTCATTCTAATACATGATAACATTGTTAATTTTGTTTCTCTTTGTTAGATATTTAAACACTGCAAATATATACGAGGGGTTATCAGTAGGTTTGTGGATTGGTGCGATAAAATAAATACGTGTACAATGTAAAGATAATTTTTCCTTCTACGAATTATAACTTAAAACAACTTCACGGAATAAAGATCACATATTCGGATATATAGTTGCATTCAAGGTTGTTATGATCCTACCTTTTTACAAAGCGAAAGGAAAATATGAATTGTCAAAAAACTGGTATCCTCGACATATCAACACATGGAAAAAAATTAATATCATTCTTAAACACGAGAGAACATGGAATTACCACTTTTTTTGTTGACTTTTTAGGTTTTAGAAGTAAAATACCCACTAAATCTCTAAAATTAAATTTGAATAGCGTGAGGTTTGTTTAGATAATACGTTTTTCAAACTTAGGAGGTGCAACCAGATTACAAAAAAAGATTACAATATGAAATTTACTAAAACTTTTTTGAGATTTCCAGATTTATTTCAGCAAAATTTGAGTCTTTCTTGGGTTAATTCCAGTAATTCAATGAAAAAGATGAATATAACGAGCATGCAGCGATTGGTTTCGTAAAATAAAAAGTACAAACAGACCACCTGAAATTCCAGAGGTTAGATCAGAGTACCTAGGATGAGTAAACATCCTCTGCTGACCGCCGTGAACCTGATGAATTGGCCAGGTAGGCGAAACATTACGCAGCCAGTTCATAAAAACAGAAACCTAACAATTGGTATGAAACTCTTATGTTTTGGAGGTCCGTGTTTGCTCTGCCCATATTTTGGTATTATTTTAAGGACTTCTGATCTTGAATACTGCTCGTTATTCCCATATGTTTTACAAGACAGTAAAAATACGTCTAGATGATAAATTATATTTCTGATATAATGTCATTATTTACGAAATGCTGACTTTAAATGAAGATGATAGTCTTCCATTATCAAGCTATAAGTTAAATCAATAATAACAACATACAGAGAATTAGTATACACACCTTACATGCATGATTTGATTTTGCTGAAAATATAAACATGTATTATACAAGTATCAATGGGCAATAAGGTGCCGTAAAGCAGTAAATAAATTCACAATCAGTCTCTTTTTTTCTATTCTCTTTAGATACAATGATTAAATGTATTTTAACGCTCTTATCTTGGTATAATAGGAAAAATTATAAGTTCTTGTAATTGTAGATACGACCTAACGATGGGTTGTCTTTACAAAAAAGGACATGTATACACATGTAATAACAACAGTAGATTAGGCAAAACACAGCTCATTTGCGAAAAAAGCAGTTCCAATTTGCCTTTGTCGTGTCTATGCCAAAGTGCATCAATGTCCAAGGGTTTACTTTTCATATATCCTTAGTCAACACCCCGAGCAAATACTAGAACAGATTGTATGACTTTGTACTTTGTTCTTAGTTTATTTCATCCCTAAGAGAATGTTTTATGAATACTTTGACGCAGGTTCCATTAATATTATTAAGAAACGATCTAGGATTTTTTTTATACCCAGGTAATCAAAATATCGGGAGTAAAGAGTTTTGTTCTGTCTGTCCGTCTGTCTGTTGGCTTGTATGTCTGCAAATATTTATATCTTGGAGTTTGACCAGCTTTCAAAAAATTAAACCTTGGCCAGAAAGTTTGAGAAATAAGACTAAGGTCCTTCATTCTTCTCAGGTTTAATTTTTGTGTAAAGAGCAGTTGAATACCAATTACATTTTTTATGTATTATACTCCCCGCTTGAAAAGTAGGAGGGTATATAGTAAATAGGGAGGTACGTTCGTCTTTATGTCCGTCCGTCTGTTACGCTTTTACGCATCTCTTATCCATAACTCCTCTTTTACAACTGAATGAAATTTGAAGAGACTTTTACACATTATATGTTACATAATGCCATTGTTCATCTTTCATTTTACTTTTTGATCATATTTTATGTTTCCCGGAGCAAGACATGGACACGGCCATTCTTTCTATAATAGTTGAGGGTACCCACCTCTTATCCGCTACTCCTCCACGAAATAAAATATAACGATATTTTCACAAATTCTTTATTACATAGTGCCATTTACATTGTGCACCTCCAATTTTACTTTTTGATCTGACACTTATTTCGTGTTTCCCAGAGCAAAACATGGACTTTGCCATTATAATCATATTGGAGGCGGGGTATCATTATTTTAATTTTGATCCATTGAAGTTTATCTTGGAATTTAAAAAAAATTAAACTTGGTCATGCCTTTTGAATAGTTGGTTTATTTCACATGTGCATTTCTTGTGACAGAAATTTCCTCGGGCACTATCAATATTGAATGTGCCCTTGGAGATTGACACACCTAAAAAAAACCCTTTTCTATAGCCTTTAAATTACTGGGGCTAAAACTCTCTTATTTCGCGGTAACATGTATACATTATGCCCCGAAATCAAGATTTGCGGGTATATAGTTTTTGCCCTGTCTGTCCATCTGTCTCTGTTTGCCCGCAAAAACATTAACTTTGTCCATAACTTTGACTGGAAAGGGTTATGGCTATGGATTTCTTATTTCACAAGCGTATTCCCTGTGATAAGATCTTTCTATGGGCCTTTTGACCTAAACCTTGGCGTTTGACAAACTTTTACACAAAAATACTAAACGCTTACTTAGGCCATTGCTTTTGAACAGTTGGTACTTCACATATATAACATGTGTTTGTGAAACACTGATGTCCCCTTGTGGCAATATAGCGAAGGTTAAAAATTTTCTAATGCAAATCAAATATGTTGGTACCCAAGTAAGGCCTTTTCACAAGAAATACATTAGTGAAATATGAAAGCCCTAACACCACCTGTTCGAAAAGTTATGGTGACAGTTTTTAAAAAGTAGGTCAAGCTTCTAGGCCAAGTTCAACGGGTCAAAGTTTTTTTTTTTTTTTTTTTTTAACAATTTTATTTTCCCAGACCTAATCTATAACATATAAACTAACATTACTAGAAAAAAAATAAGGCAACTGCCAGGGATGGGGCCCTGACTAAGCTCCTTAATTCTAAACAATGATATTGTTGTCCCTATGACATCACGCAGGATGTTATAAATCATATCGAAAAAAATTAAAGTACAATTATCTTCAAAAAATATATTTATACAGTATACATTATGAAATAAGATAGATATAATTTCAGTGTAGCTGTCAACCGAGAGAGCCACAAATACGTTTCACGGTCCATTTACTCCCCCCTTTTTGACAGTACTACGGGAAGACGGGTCCCTTCCCAGTAGTATTTATACAAGAATATATAATTTTCACATTAGTTTTGAAAGATTTTCAAAAATCCTTAGCCCAGTGTTAACAAATAGAAAGTGTAATACAAAAGTGTAGAAACAAATTGATATTTTTACATGATTGTATAAATTAAATTCAGTTTCACTTAAAGACTCTAATCTACATAACATTTTATGTTTATAAATTCTATATGCCACATACGTAATAAGTAAATTAAGAGATCTAGTTTTATCATTTTTTTCATGGAAAAACCCAACAACAATATGTTTCCACTGAATTTTAAATGATAAAAAACTGCTTATAGTATTCCATATATTAGACACATTATCACATTTAAAAATCAGATGTTTTGCATTCTCTATTTTGTTACAATGTATACACATAGGAGATATATCTTTTTTCCACTTACTCACATAAGCATTGTTACATAATATATTATTCAATAGTTTGTAGCTAAATTCTGCTATGTGTTTATCTCTTATATCTAAACTCTTACATTCATAAATATTTTTCCAACTTGACTCCTCAAATATTCCAAAATCTTTAGATAATATGGCTTGAAAACTGGGTTTACAAAACTTTTTTTCAATAAGATTTTTGTAGAAAAAATTACTTGATTTTCCTGATACAGCTTACTCCACTTATATTGAACTCGCTTATTTTGAAATTCCGCTTATTTTGAAATAAAAATAAATCCTCAGTTTTTGACTCTCATATTCTTTGCATTAAAATAACGGATATATTGAAATCGGCTATATTGAAATTTCGCTTATATTGAAGCCACTGATCGGTCCCCACAGGTGATAATGAGTTGTTTTCATAACGGTTATATTGAAGTACTCCCTAGCGGCTGTCGTTACGGTTGGTTACAGAAATTATGCCTGACTGACCAGTTGATATAAAAAGGTGTGAATAATTAAGTTTTCACCTTATCTGTTTTTATACTGCATGCTCTTACGAAATAAAATTATTTACTGCTAAATTCTTTGTTTCCGTGTATATAATACGGAAGTATTTTGAGTATTTAAAGGCAACATAGTAACCCCGACAGATCTAGAAAAACTTAACTTTTAAATCCAATACGTACTGTTAATGGCTAAAAATAGACCTAAATTCGAAATAGCTAACAGATCAATCCGAGTACACTTACGATGAAATACATGCAGCATTCAGCAGTACTCAACAGTTTGACATCGGTGATTCTTTTCCAAAATGTAAATAAATGCGATCGGGGAATAATAATGAAGTTGCAGATTGTCTTATCGATAAAAAAGAAAGAAACAATTTTATCTAAACTTTCAGGGACCAAATTTCCATATATTCTCTGCACTATTTTAGGTAAACGATGACAAAATTAATTTGTTCGGGTTTGTTCTTTATTTTAAGATAGGGATTGAACTTATAATGAAAAAAATGGCGGCTTCGCGATTTCGCTTATATTGAATTACGGATATATTGAAATAATTTGCATGGTCCCCTGAATTTCAATATATCCGGAGTAGGCTGTATGTTGAAGTTCCCTAAAAGGAAGTTGAAGTTAATTACATTTTGTTTATTTATGTTGCTTGCATTTGAAAAATTGTGTGTTCTTCGAATATTCTTAGTAGCTGACAGAAGAATTCTGTACTCACATAGCCAATTAGATTTGTCAATTATATTGGAAAAATGTTCAAGTGGTCTGATGCACCCTTTGTCATCAAACAATTCATATATATATAAAATTGCAGATTTAATCCAATTGTCAAATAAAATAGCTTTTCCTTTATAGACCAAATTACGATTATTCCAGATTGGCTGTTGCAAAATATCATCAGAAGATCTTTTATCAAAGTTTAATTCAGTTTTACATTCATTAAAACAACTTAGAACTTCTTTGTAAAATAAAGGAACATGTATATTTTTTAAGCTATCTACGCCTATTGATGAAAGCTTTAAAAGATAATAGATATCAACATTAAGTTTTTTACAAAAATCATTTAAAATATCAAACAGTAAACCTTTTGAATTTAGTAATCGTGGAATCCACGCTGCTTTCAATGATTTTAGTTTACATTCAACATCGACAATAGAAAGTCCGCCTCGTGATATGTCACCAATCAGTGTGTTCCGTTTAATTCTCTCCGTTTTTTCCCAAATGAAATTAAAAATTAATCTTTGAATTTTCTTAATATAGTTCTCATCGGGAAGACATAAAATTGACGATGTATATATCAATTTTGAAATAACAGGTGTCCGAATAATACACGCTTTGCCAAAAAGAGTTAATTTTCTACGTTTCCAGGATTCAAAGAGTTTTTCCATATCATGATATATTCTCATCCAGTTTTTATTGTAACATTCCTCTTTATCATGACCTAAGTAGATACCTAAACATTTAACTGCTTTGTTTGTAACTTTAATTCCACAGTGCTTATCAAACGCATTTTTCATATTCCCAAGCAAAATGCATTCTGTTTTAGTTATATTAATTTTAGATCCAGCGCATTTGCAAAATGCGTTCACAATATCTAATGTATTCTGATCAAAGTTGGTGGTTTCTAAAAAAAAAAAAAGGTCTTGTCACAAGGATTACATATTTGAAGTATAAAAGCCCTAGCTTAATTTAACCGTTCAAAAGTTATGACCAGGGTGAAAGTTTTTTTTTAAAGTAGGTCAAACTTCTAGGTCAAGGTCAAAGGGTCAAATTTGTTGTTATCATTGGAAAGGTCTTGCTTTAAGCATGAAATGTGTAAAGTATAAATTCCCCAGAAAGTTATGTCCAAGGTTAGCTTTTTTAAAAAGTAGGTCTATGGTCAAAGTTGTTGAATTTCAATGAAAGGTCTTGACACACAAAATACATATCAGAAGTATGAAATTCATAAGACCAACCGTTCAAAAGTTATGGCCAAAGTTAAAGTGTGGTATTTTTTTGTAAAAGTAAGTCAAACTTGAAGGTCTAAAGGTCAAATTTGGTGGTTCTAAAAAAAGATCTCGTCACAAAGAATACACCTGTGGAATACGAAAGTAATAGGCACACCCATTCAAAAGTTGAAGGCAAGGTTTAAGTTTTTGTGGAAAAACAGACAGCTCAACAGACAGACGGACAGGGCAAAAACTATATATTCCCGAAACTTCGTTTACAGTCTCTTAAACGCAACAGTGCTCACAATACCTCTACTTTTATTTTCAAAGATGACACTTACTAAATAAGTAATTTGTATCTTTTGATTACTGAAAATAAGACCAAAATTACTATTTGTATACGATCAACTTATAAAAACATTGTATTAACAAAGATGAAGGCCTCTTCAATCTAAAATGCTGTTCTGTACCAAGTTTAGAATGTTTTCATAAGATAATGCACAAAATTAATTTGATTGATTGATTGTGAGATGTTTTAATCCCATTCGAGAATATTTCACTCATATAGAGACGAAATAAAATGGTAATACATTTGGTAGATGACGATGTTACTCCAGTTGTTGCGTGTCATATCCTATAAAAGTCAGTCTTGCATTACCTACAATGTACACTTTCTGAAACCGTGCAAACTAGATGAGTCATCCTTTGAATGTGTGTCAGAAAGAGAAAGTACCTGCTTCTGAATTCAAGTTTATTATTATTTTCAGAATAAGTATAACATATATATTTAGACATTTTATTAAGATGCAATCATCTATGACACATTGTCACAATCAAAATTGGTCCTTTGTGTAAAACAAACTAGTATTTTCTGTACTGATATGTTCGATCATTTTGAATAAAATGGATTGAAAATTTATAATATTGAAGGAAAATCATCTACACGGACGTGTTTTGTGCAGTGCGAGGAGGTAAAACTTGAGCATTAAATTGCTATTAAATCGTTATCTAAACAAACCCCATGCAGTGTCACTTGTACATATAGATTACCCCTACCGTGTGCATTAATAATATATGGCATGTTTTGAGTTATAAACTAAAATTAATACACAGACTGATTTACAAGCACTTCAAAATTTCAAGAAAAAAAAACGTATTTTATTTATTTTAATAATATTTTTCGACAAATAAATATTCCAACTTTCGTTTTGTTAAATACAAGTAACTTATGTATCCTAAAGGTGGTTTTAAGGCACTCTGAAATTTTGAATTATCCTCTTGCAGTGATGGGTGAAATGTATTTTCCCATCTCAGAGAGCGTTCGTTTGCTTTGTTACTGGTATATTAATGCTGTCTCATCGGAGATAAATGGTCTCATGCCGTTTGTATATGTAAATATACCTCCCAACTGTTATACTCTTGCACGCAAAAAGACATGAATTTAATTTTCATTTTTTTTTAAAGCCGATTGAACAACGTAATTCAAAAACCTGTCACCTATCTCTACCCCCTACTGAATACTACATACTCCTTTCTGATATATTTTATATCATAAATAACTGCAATCTGACTACTTGAAATAATGTTAAAAAGGACAGAAAACATTTGAGAATTCTGAGATATATCTAAACATTTTTGAGAGTTGGTCGGCCAATGAATTTTCTAAATGTGGTAATAGAATACATTCGACATCGAATCAGAGCCATTCAAGTACATGGTAGATTAAAGTGTGTATATATAAATGTTCATTTACACGCACTTGATAACATTAATTTTCACCTGCATACACACGAAAGGAAAACCCAAACATTACTGGTATCTAATCTAAAGTGCAAGGTTAAACATCTGTTTTCGCAGAAAAAACCCAAGCAGATTTAAAGAATTGTGGTATCTCGCTTTCGATGTAAAGACGTTAAGATAAATGCAATAACCTATGACATATCATAATAATGCTGGTCTGTCCACCATTCAAAAAAGATTATTGAATGTTGTAAATATTTAATAATTTCAAAACTGCATCAAACTTTGCCATATGAGGACAAATATCAAAGAATCACAAGTCAATATTAATACACAGACAAGAAAAGCCCTGTCTCTTTAAAAACAAAAGGTTATGGACAATGTGAAACATTTTGAAAGGGTAGGTTAAACTTCTATGTCAAAGCCATGAGGTAAAGACAGTCTTAATTAATTCAGATGTTGCCATAGGTAATGTACATGTCAAGAATAAAATTCTTGTTTTCTTATATTAAAAAAAATTACATGTTCTCACTCACGCTATACTCTCTGGTCAGACAGTGTTTGCTTCATACTCAGGAAATCATATTATATATACATGGAATACTAAAAGTATGCTATAACTAAATATAAAATAATTCAGTACACTTCGTATATATATATATATATATATATATATATATATATATATATATATATATATATATATATATATATATATATATATATATATATATATATATATATATATATATATATATATATATATATATATATATAGTTGAAAATAGTTCACAGTCGATGTCACACAGGTGAAAATAATTATAAAAGAAAAAGAAAATGCAGTTTCCAAATTTCATTTAACACAAGCGCTTTCTGGATCTCATAATCCTTCTTCAGGTGTACATAAATTGTCAATCATGAAGTCTGTAAATCATTCTGGAAACTTATTCAGAAGAAATGGGACAACTTACATAGGAAAGAAATCCTCACATTATTTTTTAGGAGGAGGCAAACAGAGCCAAGGGCAGAGATTTCAGCAGTACCAATACCTGCAAGGACAGAGGGAAACTTGGGAGCAATAGACCCAAAAGTGATAAACCTGTCAAGTAGGCCATTAAATGCAGCTGAAATAAAGTTATTATCAAAAGGATTAAAATTCACACCAACACCAAGTAATTCTAATCTTCAGGAATTATCTAAGGATATTAAGGAATATACAAGAAAATTAAGACTAGCAGAGTTTTTTCATAAGGATGACGAAGACGAAAACACGTCTGAAAGTGATCTTGTAAGGAACAAATCAAATTTTAATCCAAAGAAAGGAAGGAACAGTCTCCTTGACACTGTTTGTAATACGCTGCAAAATATACCTTTAAGGAATGAAAAAATTAATACAAGAAGTAATTTACGAAAAGAAGAAGAAAAGGCTGTTCAATCACTGACAAACGATTGTTCAATCGTAATCAAAGAAGCAGACAAGGGAGGTGCAGTAGTGATTATGAACACAGAATACTACAAATCAAAAATATTACAAATGCTCAATAACAGCGAGTTTTACGATGAAATATCAGAAAACAGTGACAAAAAGACAATGCGAAAAATCAAAAACTTGATAAAGAACCACAACACAACGTCCTGTTTAACAGATAAAGAAGAGGACTTCTTAATAAATTTTGATTTCAGAGAAAGTGCATTTTATGGACTTCCTAAGATACACAAGTCTAAAACAATAAAGGAAGCGATTAAAATACAAAACTCTGCATATGTTACATGTAACGATCCGGAAGATCTCACATTTAGACCTATCGTAGGTGGACCCAATGCTCCTACACAAAGGCTGAGTCATCTTATGGACATATTACTGAAACCTTTATGCTTAGAAGTAAAAAGTTATGTTCGTGATGATCTGGATTTTCTGAGACATCTACCTGAAAATGTTAGTCATAATGCCAAACTAATCACAATGGATGTTACCAACCTGTACACTAATATTACTACTGATCTTGGTGTCAAGGCGCTCGAATACTGGATTGACAAATATCCACAAAAAATTAATGCGCGTTTCAGCAAAGACTTCATCTTAGAGGCGAGTAAGATAGTATTGCAAAATAATACTTTCTCCTTTAGCGACAAGCATTATGCACAAAAGAAAGGAACAGCAATGGGAACGAAAATGGCCCCTACGTATGCCACCCTCACACTAGGATATCTAGAAGAAAAGATGTATGAAAGAACAACTCGGTACTTTGACCAACAAATTACAGAAAATATAAAGAACAATTGGAAAAGATACCTCGATGATTGTTTTATAATTTGGAATGACAGCGATGCGAATCTAGCAGCTTTCCTAAATATTATGAATGATCTAGATCCTGACATCAACTTCACAATGGAAGAAAGTTTACAAAGTATTCCATTTTTGGACGTCTTAATTAAAAAGGATGGAGAATGTCTTTCGACAGACATATACTACAAACCGACGGACACACATCAATACCTTCATTTCAGTTCCTGTCATCCTAGCCATACAAAACGCTCGATCCCGTACAATTTAGCTAGAAGAGTCTGCACAATAGTTAGCGACGAGAAAACAAGAGATAAACGTCTAAATGAATTGAAAAAGTATTTACTTGAACAATGTTATCCTTCCGGAATCATTGAGGACGGGATAAAAAAGGCCACAGAAATCGATAGAGAAACACTTATTAATTCCTCAAATAGTGACAATCCGGATACCTCAATATTACCGCTTGTAACTACCTACAATCCGAGGAACAGGAATATTACCCCTACAGTGCGTCACCTCAACAACCTTCTACAGACCGATGAGAAAATGTCCAAAGTGCTGGAAAAATATAAATTCATCAACAGTAAAAGACAACCTAAAAACCTCAGGAGAATATTGTGCAAATCTGTATTTCAACAACAGAATTCATACACGGTCAATACATGCTCCAATTCACGTTGTGGAACTTGCCGATTTATTAAAGAGGGAAGTACTTTTACACTCGGAAATAAGAAATTTACCGTAAATGCAGACATGACCTGTGCATCAAAAAACCTTATTTATTGTATGAAATGCGCTGGATGCGGAGAATTATACATAGGAGAAACCGGGACCGCCCTTCGCACTCGCATACGTATACACAGACAGCATATCAACCAACCCGAGTACAGAAAAATAAAACTCAGTGAACATCTTGATATTTGTGGACAGGGACAATTCACAGTTTATCCCTTTTATAAACTCAAAACAGAGAGCGTTTTAGAAAGACGGGAAAAAGAAAAACATTTTATAAATATTTTTAAACCATCCTTAAATAGTTTAATATAAAATGTCTCATGACTTAATTATGTATTACGCTATGAATTATGTTATTTTACTTTGGCTCTATTATTGTTTCCTCTAAAAGCATTGTGACGTCATTGAATTGTTGTTGACGTTATCAACAGGTAACGTTATTACGTCACATTTTTGAATTGTTTTCAAATGTAAAACGTCTGAAGAAATAATGAAGAAAGCGCTTACGTTTTACTAACATTGTTGCCTTGTCAATTTTTTTCTATATATATATATATATATATATATATATATATATATATATATATATATATATATATATATATATATATATATATATATCAAAATTAAATCCAAGATAAACAAACAAGTTTACGTTTAATTTTTTACACTAAGCGCTTTCGCCGTTACGGCTCTTCAGAGTGTAACAATGATAATAAAAACAATACAACTTCGTTGTTATGACGTCGTTATTATGACGTCACAAAGGCAGCGTTATACATTGGCACAGGTAAATGTCAAAAAAGCGCCAAATGTATAGAGTTAAACACATGTACATTGTAATAAAATGGAACATTTCTTTAGAGCTAAAATGTTCAATTTACATTTAATTTAGGCTGAAATAATTTAACAAAATAATCTTCCTTGGCCCTCCGTAATTGTCCATTATCTTCTGTGATTTTATAAAATGGAAATATCAAAAAGTTTCCATTCGCACATGAATCAAAATGTTCACTGCAAGGTGTATTCCTGACGGAGGGGTCTCGTATTTGTTGTTTATGGACTCTTACACGGTCAGCTAGTTTGTTACCGGTCTGTCCAATATAGTTTTCCCCGCATGAAGTACAAGTCATACAGTATATTAAATTTCTAGTTTTGCATGACATATTCGCATTGACGGTAAACGTTTTACCACATTTAAATGTAAAATTTTCTCCGGTTTTTAAATAAGGGCAGGTTCCACACAGGGGATCCATACATTTGGCTACAGTGCGTTTTCCTCATCCGATGAGTAACTTAAAATAGAAATATCATAAAATTAACACAATCTCCGGACTTCGAACCCCCCCCCCCCCCCCCTCTTTCTATGGATCTGCAGAAGTGAACACCGGTAAATTTCTACATGGAATTTAATAAAAGTCAAAATTTAAAATTCATGTTGGAAGCTTTTGTTGGAGATCAGACCAGCGTTTTCAACTTATAATTTTTGTATGGATACACAAGCAAACCAAGGGAATCAAGTATTTGGATGAGTATTACAAAGATGAGTTGTACAGGTTATTGTTCATATACTATCAAATGGCAGTCATTTAAATGGAAACTTTAAGATATGAATGCTCGATGTTTCAATTTGAAAGTAACTTACTGTGTGTCCCATATCCGTTTTAGTGTTGGTGTGCCCTACATCATTTCTGAAAATAAAATGATTTATACTTTTTTCTTGGATAATTAAAGCATAATAAACTATTTAAAAAATCAGGATTTTTTAAAAATATTAGTTCTAGTGTAAACGCAGAAGAATAAAATGTCTAGTACATCTGAACATGCGAATAATTGGTCGAATTTTAAAAATGTGTACCCCACATCCCGGTTTTTTCTCACTTGTTTTCAAACTGTGTCGAAGTGTTTCGAACAATAAGATTCTATCACGAGCAAACGTACATTGTCTATTGTAGTTGACGTTCTTTGGCATACTTTAGGCAGGATACTGATTTAATATTCATTCTTTATAAATGCAAAAATATCAACTTCTTACATCGAAGCGGAGCATTTGTCCTCCATTTTTGTGTGTCCTAATCCCGTCCGATGACGTAGATTCTCCGCCGTGATACAAGGTAGTGGTCTCGACCTGCTAGAGCAAGACATGGACACGGCCACACTTTCTGTAGTATTCCAGGTTACCCATATCTTAACCGCAATTCCTCCTATATCATTGAAAAATAAATAAAACTTTCATAGATTCTTTGTGACATAGGTCTAATGCCATTGTGCACCTTTTATTTTCTGTTTTGATATGACACTTATTTTGGGTCTCCCAGAGCAAAAGAAGGACTTTGACATTATAACCCTATGGGAGGCGGGGGTTATCCTTTAGTGATTTCACAGTACCTCCAGTTTTAAAAGACATTTTTTTGCATTTAATCAGGGAAAATGAAAAAAAATTTAATTGGCATAGAAGATACTTTAGTGCTTAATTGTAGGTGTTCATGAATGCATCTAATAGAATATGTAAAATTAAAAGCTAATATCGACCTTATAATACTGGAGTACAATACCTTAGACTTTGAGGAAAATCGTGTACACACAAAACAAAAAACACTTATTCAGTATACACGTTTCCTTTTGCATGAATGCAAAATTCATGGATCTAGATTTTGTGTTTAAGGGTCAGTTCAGTAATAAAGGTGGATTTTAATTGCCTGTATTTTTATGCTCCCCTAATCGAAGATTGAGGGTATAAAATTTTTGCGATGTTCGTCCGTCTGTCTGTCTCTTTACATGTGAATCTGTTGGTCTGGTTGCCCGTCTGTCCGCAAAAACTTTAACCTTTCAAATGACTTTTGGTTGAGACCATGGCTTTCATATGTAATATGTGTATTCCTTGTGACAAGACTTTTCTTTTGATACCATCAAATTGATCCTTTGACCTTGGAGTTTGACCCAGATTTGCCTTTTTTTTTTTTTGCTTTTTTTTTTTTTTACATATCTTTAACCTTGGCCATAACTTTCAAACAGCTAGTGCTAGGGCACTAGGGGTATGAGAATGTAATCATACTTCACATATGTTATCTTTGTGACAAGACGTTCCATTGGTTACCAACAACTTTGACCCTTTGACCTTGGAGTTTTACCTACTTTTAAAAATTTTAAGTTTTGTCATAACTTTTGAACGATTGGGGCTAGTACTTTCATACTTCACATATGTAATCCTTCTGACAAGACATTCTATTAGATATCAACAACTTTGGCCCATTGACCTTGGAGTTTTACCTACATTAAAAACTTTAACCTTTGCATCGGAGATTTCTTTTGAACGGTAATTGCTAGGGCTGTCATATTAATATACGTAATCCTGTGACAAGTTCTTCCTTTAGATATCAAAAAACTTTAA